>NW_026126050.1:0-222024 GCF_943737965.1 Phodopus roborovskii | reverse complement strand
TTGTAGTCAAATATTTCTGCTAAGTATAATTCCCAATGCATATTAAAAAAAAAACCTAGGCTTGGAATCACACTTGTAATCCCCCTTCTGGAGATGTGGAGACAAGAAGATCCCTAACACTCAACTGTCAGCTATCCTCCCTAAATCACTGATGTTCAAACCAATGACAAAGCCAAGGTGGATAGCTCCTGAAGAACAATAGCAGAGATTGTCTTCTAACCTTTGCACACATGAGGACATGTGCACGCATGCACATACTTACAATCCAAATAAAATACAATGGAAAACATACTTCTACACATGTTATTTATGTTCACTGATGCTCAAACCAATGAGAAAGCCAAGGTGGATAGCTCCTGAAGAACAATACCAGAGATTGTCTTCTAACCTTTGCACACATGTGGACATGTGCACACATACACACATAATACAATCCAAATAAAATACAATGGAAAACATAGTTCTACACATGTTATTTATGTTCACTGATGCTCAAACCAATGAGAAAGCCAAGGTGGATAGCTCCTGAAGAACAATATCAGAGACTGTCTTCTAACCTTTGCACACATGTGAACATGTGCACACACACACATACATACAATCCAAATAAAATACAATAGAAAACATAGTTCTACACATATAATTTATGTTTTGTGAGATATGTTTATCATGCACACACACACATATATGAACATAAGTACAAATATACTAACTTGGTGACAACATTATAACAATACTTGGTTAAAAAAACATTAAAAGATGGGCTTCTCCACTCCCCTTCCCATTGGAGGCCCTTAACTGGAGCACATCGAGCCCTACATCCTGCCTATCAAAACCCAAGAGACCTGGGAACAGCCTCAAGCCACCCAGTTACTGCATCTGCCACCATTGGAGCATTGACTCTGCCCAGAAACCCTCCCTGTATCCCAAAACATCCAGCACTGCATCTCCCACCATTGGAGCCTTGGCTCTGCCTCCACTGGGAGAGGAATATCAACCACCTAAGCCACAAACCCCACCTACACCAATTGGAGGAAAAGAGAACCCCTGAATCACAGGACCTGCCTGCACCATTAGAGGAACAGTATGAGAACACATTCAACAGGAAGAGTAATATGACACCACCAGAGTCTAGAGTTTCTATACCAGCAAAACCTGAACAATCCAATGCAGATGAAACAGAAGAAAACAACCTTAAAATGCATTTATGAAGATGATAGAAGCCCTTAAAGAGAAAATGAGAAAGTCCCTTAAAGAAATGGAAGAAAAGACAAAAAAAATGGAAGAAATGGAGGAAAAGACAGACCAAAAAATGCAAGAAATCAACAAATTTCTTAAAGAAAGCCAGGAACCAATCAAACAGGTAAAGGAAACCATTCAAACAGTTCAAGACTTGAAAAGTGAAATAGAGGCAATAAAGAAAACACAAACTGAGAGAATGCTGGAAACAGAAAATCTGGGTAAACGATCAGCAAGCATAACCAACAGAATACAAGAGATCAAAGAAAGAATCTCAGGCGCTGAAGATAAACTAGAGGAAGTAGATTCATCGACCAAGAAAATCTTAAATCCAACAAATTCTTAACACAAAACATCCAGGAAATATGGGACACCACGAAAAGACCAAAACTAAGATTAATAGGCATAGCAGAAGGTGAAGAAGTCCAGCTCAAAGGCACAGAAAACATTCCACAAAATCATAGAAGAAACCTTTCCCAACCTAAAGAAAGACATGCCTATGAAACTACAAGAAGTTTAAAGAATACCAAATAGACTGGACAAAATAAGTCCCCTCACCACATAATAATCAAAACACCAAACATACAGAATATAGAAAGAATATTAAGATCTGCAAAGGAAAAAGGTCAAGTAACATGTAAAAGCAGACCTATCAAATTTACACCTGACTTCTCCATGGAAACTCTAAAAGCCAGAAGGTCCTGGATGGATATTCTACAAACACTAAGAGATGAAGAAGGTAATTTCATACTTGTCGCAGGAGAAATCCACCAAGATGAAGTCTCAGTTTATATCTATATAAACACAAAGGTACCCCATTTGTAAAAGAAATATTACTAAAACTTAAATCACACTTCAACACCCCTTTCTCACCACTGGACAGGACCACAGAAACTTAACAGACAAATAAAAGAACTAACATAAGTTATGACTCATTTGGGTTTAACAGACATCTATAGAACATTCCAAACACAAAAGAATATACCTTCTTCTTCTCAGCACCCCAAGGAAGCTTCTCTAAAATTGACCACATATTTGGCAACAAAGCAAACCTCAACAGATACAAAAATTTGGAATAACCCCATGTATCTTATCGGATCACCATGGGTTAATGTTAGACTTCAACAACAACATAAACTGCAAAAATCCTACAAACTCATGGAAACTGAAGAATGTTCAATTGCATCGCCCATGAGTCAAGGAAAACAAGAGAGAAAGAAGTTAAATACTTGCTAGAATTCAATGAAAATTAAGGCACAACATACCCAAATTTATGAGACACTTTGAAAGCAGTGCTAAGAGGAAAGTTCATAGCACTAAGTGCCCACATAAAGAAAAGAAACTGGAGAACAGTCACACTAGTGACTTAACAGCACATCTGAAAGCTCTAGAACAAAAAAGAAGCAAATTTCACCTAGGAGGAGTAGATGCCAGGATATATTCAAATTGAGGTTTGAAAACAATAAAGTAGAAACAAAGAAAACAATACAAAGAATCAATGAAACAAACAGTTCTTTGAGAAAATCAACAGGATAGACAAACCTTTATCCAAACTAACCAAAAGGCAGAAAGAGAATATCCAGGAAGAACAGACTGATCAGAAGCACACTTATCTCTCCTACTAGAACTTCATAGAAAAAAAAAAAAGGAACACATTGCCATATGTATTAGTCAGTGTGGTAAGTTGGCATTAAAATCACCCAAATACCATGCAAAGATATTGTTCATGTAGGCACTTCAGGATCACTTTCAAATAAACATGTGTAGGCAAACTGAATGGGAAAGAACAAATGGAACCTTATTACTGAAAAAACATTGCTAAAATTTTTACTTCTAGATTGTCTAGATTTACATTTATTAAATTGAATCAAAATGCATTTTATGTGCTTAGCACTGAAATATCAAACTAGGGGTGTGATTATAAAAACAATCTTTTAGTTTTAAATAAATTGGATCTGGAAAGGTATCTCAGTGGTTGAGAGCATTTGTTCTAGCAGTGGGCCTAGGTTTTGTTTCCAGCACCCATGTGGTGGTTCACAATCATCTATAACTCCAGTTCCAGGGAATCTCACACCCCTTCTGACCTGCACAGGCACCAGGCACACACAAAGTGCACATACATACATGTGGGTAAATACTTAACATGTAAAATGAAATAAATCCAAAACTTAATTTTAATTAAAATTCTAACAAATTTTAAAATAAAATTCAATAGAGTATTTCCTGACCATTCAGTAGATGGCTGAGATGTGTACACACACATGGTTTTCCTATTTGTCCTAAACAATTCCTTAAATATCTTTAACAATGTACAGTACAGAACAAATTCTTTTTACCAGCCAGCATATTCCTGGAGCGTCCTCTTTCTCTTTTCATCTCTGGCTATTAGAACACAAGGATGCTATGTCAAAAATTACTTTGAATTACACAAGTCAAATAGAATTAAGGAATTCAACATGTTAGGGGAAACTTACAATGTTCCATTATCCATTCCCACATCCAACAGGATCATAACTTACTGATCCAGAAATTTGAGAACTGACTATAATTTTTGATTCATTCTCCCAGGAATCTTCACTCAGTCGAGAATCACACAAGGATTCTTATCTGTCCAGTAAAATGACCACATAATTAAGGCACAATGGTTCACAGTTAAAATTTTTTTATTCCTATATCTACCTGGATCTATATATAAATATATATTAATATATCTGACAGAATAGTCTGTATGAAGCCCTCAACTCTATCAAAATGTTAAATTCCCCATTATAAGGAGTGGAAATTATTAGTAGGACCGTGATGTGTCCACGGGGTACAAAAATATTCTTTCACATCAACAATTCGCTAGTTAAAAGTGTCAGATGTAAGGTTACATGAGGGCTAAATATAAACTGACAAACTCAAAAGTAACAGAATTAATATCCAAAGTCATGCCTACATAAATAGGTTAAGTTTTCATCAAATTAAACAAGAGGATAAACTGCTTCTTTAGCTATTTGCTTCACTTGTAATCTGATTAAAATGGATTTCTGCAAATAAACTATATTTTTAGACAAAACATTCCTAGTAACGATACACATTGATGTGTTCTTTCTGACAAGAAGTTACAGACAGTACCTTTTCCACCTATGTCAACTGCCTTCATCTGATGGAGAAACATGAGCTACACCCATTTAGGTATATTCATGCACCAAACAACCTCAGGGAACATTGGAGATTTTCAAAAACAAGATTTTGTCTATTTTAAACACATGTCTATAATGTAAATATTCTATATATAATGGATAAAATATGGAAAATGTTGATAAACTTTAAATTTTAATTTCTAATATCTTTTTTAGACAATTGGCAAGTAGTAGTCTCCCAAAGCTCCACTTTGCACGTTTCTACCTTTCCATGCTTTTCAGAACATTTTTGTCTCCATTCCTCCCCAACAATTAGCTCTAGATTAATAAATTTATATCTAAATTTTCATTACAAATGAACAAGGAAGAGTAATATTAAAGATGTTAAATAAGGTTTAAAATTTGGTAAAGCTATTAAAGGGGATAAAAATAAGAATGTTTGTAGTAGCTATGCTAAATATACCTCTTCAAACCTGAATTACAATTAATGTATTTAACTGACAGTGTATTTCATTGCAACTGTATCTTCCCTGAAGCCATGCTTTTATGAGCTGTTTCTTAGCAATAACTGAACAAGATGGCTACTAATGCAGACCCCTTCTGAGATGATAGCCAGGTTTTTACTTCAAGAACCCTTTCTTGTCCTTGCCTGACTTTCTTAGAACTGAATTGAATCTGGTATTTCTATGCTTAAAACTTTTTACCTTGTCTCTCTTTCACACATACAGACCAATGGGTATCTTGATATTTCATATCCTCTAGTGTTTATATATATTCTCCATAAAATGCCATTGTTATCCATGGCTATCCAAGAGGCTCCCAAATCATTCAGACTACTGCTGCTTCTCTTGGTTACTCCCTTTTTCTAAAAACAATATGTACTTTGGAAACATGGCCCAAAGTCCCATGAGGTAGAACTGACCTGAATTTCCCATCCATGAAAGAAATCCAAACTTCTAAAAGAGGAAAGTAACCAATAATCCAGCTATGACTGATGGAAGATGTCATTCTGTAAATATGTTTCTCTTATTGGTTAATGAATAAAACACTGTTGGCCAATAGGAAAACAAGATAGGTGGGACTAAGAGACAAGGAGAATTCGGGGACAGGTAGGAGAGAATTCAACATGTAAGACCAAGAGAGCAGAGGTCTGGGCCCTCTCTCCAGTAAGATAAGACCACATAGAAATACTTAGATTAATAGAAATGGGTTACTATTTACTACAGGGCTAGCCAATAAGAAACACTAGTAACAGGCCAACAGCTTTATATCAAATTCAGCATTTCTGTGTGTTATTTGGGGCTGGTACAGCTCTGGAACCATGCCAGTGGGAAAACCTGTATGTAACTTATGACACCTATGAACCACAATGATCAGCATGGCCAAACAGCCCTGTGGATGTACACTTACCTTGGCAGTAACCCACATCTCTCTAATTAGATTTAAGACCCACTCAAAAAGATGGAAAGCATATCTGGTACTGGAAACATAGCCAAGTATTAAGGACTAATGAAGTCAAGGATCTTGGTGGGGAACCTAGAACTAGCATTTTTCTAAACCAGCATGATCCCTAACAATTAAAACATTTATCCTTATAACCAGGGAATAGTATACTCTTCACTCCTCATCAAGGAAACGTCTCTTTGCAACAGATGGAGACCACTACAGAAAACCATAACCAATCAAAAGTCAGAGTCCATTCCAAATGGATATATCTACAAGATAATTCCTGCACATCAGTCTCAGGGAGCATTGGAAGAGAAGGTGGAAAGATTGTTAAGAACCAGAGAATCAGAAAGTTTGCTGTGAGATTATATCTCCTAGAAACATCAGAAGCCATACCAAAAGAGAGAGAGAGAGAGAGAGAGAGAGAGAAGAAAGAAAGGAAAAAGTTTCAACAATACATGAGCTAAACATTGGTGACACCAATGATTATGCCAAACTGGAAGGGGGAAAGTCCATGAAAGCTTTAACCTTCATGAAGACTACATGCAACTGAGTAAAACTGGGCATGAGGGATGTGTGCCTCCCCCCAGGAAAGAGTACACCGACTGGTTTTCTAGTGTCAAATAGTCAGCCCTGAAAACATACATACAAGTGACATTACATTGACTTAACAAACAAGTTATATTTGGATATATACCTATATGCAAATACATATATTCATGCCGTAACCATTTACTTAAAAAGAGTCCATGACAGGCTGACCAACCCAGCTGACCACCCAGGCCCAGAACCAGAATTACCAGGTAAGCCATCCCAATACCCACCTCATGTACAAACTGCTGGAGCCTGTGAAGGAGACTAGCCTACAAATCCAAAGCTGCAGGATCTCCATGACACAGGTCAACAACAGGATATCCAAGAGGAGTCCCAGTGAGGGCCCAGCATTGGTAGTGTGGCAGAAGCCAGAAGCCTCAAACCAGACTAATGGCTCATTGCAATGAACACTTACAAGTAAAGATGTATGGACTAAAGGGTGTACTATGTGACTCACTGGGACACACCACAGCTTCCATGCTGAGATTTTGCTGTTTTGTTTGTTTTTGTTTGTTTGTTTGTTTTGCTTGTAAATTTTATTTGGGGGGGAAGGTTGCAAGGGCAGAGGGCAGATGTGAGGGATGGGAAGATGAGTGGGATCAGGATGCATGAAGTAAAATCCAGAAAGAGTAAATAAAAAGTTAAAAGAAAAGAGTCCACGAATTTGAAAGAGAGCACAAAGGGTATATGGGAGGGTTTGGGAAAGGGAGGGGAAGGGGAAACATCGTAATAAAACTATAATCTCAAAAAAATTAGAAAAGTCAAAATAAATAAAAAGTGTGCTTGCATGTCCATTCCCATCTTGGCACCCACTTTTTGAAGACCTATGCTATTAACAGCATACCTGGTACAAAGAAGCCTGAAAAAAAAATTAAACAGGATTAAGCTGATGGGCATTTTGACCTAGTTCACTCATTTGTCCAATATAGGAAGAGGTTATCACCCTGATTATTTGGGTGGAACACAGTCTCTTGCACAAGGCAATGGCTTAAAGGCTAGCAATGTCCTTAGTGTTAACATGGGGAATATTGTGGCAGAGTAGAACACTGTTGCCAGTGGGCTGCTTTAAGTATTTGTAAAACAGGTGTAATAGTTGAAGAGGAGGAAAGGAAGAAGGGCTAGTTGTTATTAGCAAGTTATTTTGATATCCCAAAGAGAGATAAAAGAGAGACTGTGGATCTCTAACAAGCAACTAACGTCTAAGTTCAAGAACAAACTGGTGGCTGTTCACGAGAGAAACAATTATGTCCTGCAGTAAGGAACAAACACAATTAAATATACATCGAAGTAGGCAAGATTCACAATGTGAAGGTCAGAGTTCCTGTGGGGAGGGGGAACCTAAGACATTGAATTATGCAATGGTAATGCCTGAATATTCGAGGAGATGGTGACCCTAAAGCACCCATCAATCTCAAATACTACTGAATTGTACTGGTGGCCCAGGCTTCCCTAACAGTAAAAGTGTATTGCTGTACTTAAAGGATGTTGGACAGCCTTCTCCCTTCTAAGAAAGCACTTGGCCCACTAAGGGTTTGCTTTCACCTTCTCTATACCCTACCAATAACTTAGGTTAACTCCCAACATAAGCCAGAGGACAATGACTTGCACCTGACAAGTAAACAACAACAAAAGATGACTAAAGTAATTGCCCAAAAAAAAGTACTGGAAAGTTCAAGGGAACCCATAGCTGCATATCTGGGATTGGTTTTAAGATTCTGTGGTTTAGAGAGACACACTGTAAGGATGTTTAATCAAGAATTCATTGACAAGTGAGTACATTCTTAAGACACAGATTTAATTTAAAAATAAAAAGACACAGATTTAATGCCCTAGCCAGAATACATGTGTGCAACCACATTCACTCTGTCAGTATCATAGAAACCTGGGAAAACTAATGGGAAACATTCAATAAGGAAGAAGTATTTTAGTTGTCCTAGTGATTAGCAGATGGAGGAATAAAAAGGCTCTGGAATGGAATAGAAACATGAGAAGAACAGAGTAGGAAGCTAAGAAAATTTTCTCCACAAGGGCGGATGATGAAGCTGGATTGAAGGGTCCAAAACAACTGTATTGGAGTACATATTAATCAATCACAGATGGATAAGCACCTATGGAAGTAAAAGTATTGAATACTGGAAAGGGCACTGCCAGCTTTTGAAACTGATCATTCCAAAGACCCTGACCCAGCTCCTATCACAAGGACTCTACTAGCAAAGCAAGGAGAACCTTGACAAGCAGCAGCTCTGCTGCCTGTGAATACAGACTGGAGATTACACACACACGCACGCATAAAAACAGAAAGAGAGAGAAAGAGAGAGAGAGAGAGAGAGAGAGGGAGGGAAGGAGGGAGGGAGGGAGGGAGGGAGGGAGGGAGGGAGGGAGGGAGGGAGAGGGAGAGAGAGAGAAAGAGACCACTGCCAGCAGAGTATATTGTGAAAAGGCCCTAACCTAAGCAAACCATCATCAAAAACAACACTTCCTAGTGTCAACCCTTAGTGGTCAGGGGAAGACCAGTATCACAGCTGCATGAGGCTGTGATGCTACTGGAGCCAGCAACACAGCAGCTTAAATTGATGGGGAAACAAAGCATCATTGTAGGCCTGGATAAGTTATCAGACATCTTTGGTATTCTAGAAAGCTATCCATACATGCAAGTCAGGCCATACTCAGAAAAAAAAAAAAAAAAAAAAAAAAAAAAGGAGATTACACAGATCTACTAATAAGCCCAATTACATGAGGTACTGCAGCTCTCTTCTGGCTTCTACATGCACACCCAAGAGCTCTGTCACAAACAGACACACACACACACTTTTCTTAAATAGTACCTTTATTAATTTTTGAGAATTTCATAAAATGTATTTTAATCACATTCACTTCCAGCTCTCCCAGATCCAGTCCAGACACCTTCCTAACCACCCAGCTTCACATTCTCTTCCCCCTCTCTGTTTCTCTCTCCTCCCTCTCTCCTTCTCTTCCTCTCTCCCACAAAGTCCAGTTTGTGTTGCCCAACTACTCTTCATGTGAGGCCTACCCTAGAACATCGTCTAGTATCTTTAAGCGATTACACCCATAAAGAAAACTGACTCTCCTTCTCAATGTTGCTATCAAATGTCAGTACCTCCTCAGCTAGAAGGGAATATTAACATAGAAAATAAAAGTAGGCCAGTAGTCCAGTCTAGAGGAGAAATCCACACATTTTGCAAGCTTTAAATCTGGATAGGGAATTTGCTCTTAATATAACGGAAAGCTAAAAGAACAACTGCCATACCCGGAAGCCTGAGATCTGCCCTGGCTTGCCTGGGGATTTGGGAGGAGCATGGAGGAAGATCTCCTTAACCAATTAGAGGCCAAACAAACTCCCTCAGAAGAGGATCTAGTAGCTGTCATCATGAAGAACACTGAGCTCCACCAGAAACTTGGCCCAACGAGTCTTGCTGGATAGAGGGCAGACCCTCCAGCAGCTCCCATGGCCAGAAGCCTGAGACCTGCCCTGGCTTTCCTAAGGAATAGGGAGGAGCTTGGAGGAAGATCTCCCTAACTCACAATTTCAGAACAGGAACTGAGAGTGTAAGATCCAAATCTATCCTGTGCATGAAGAGCTGAAAAATATCGTCCTAGACAGGCCCCTGAGCTCCAGTGTGATCTAGGGGAGGTCTTCTCCCCAACTCCTCAGGCTGGTATACATTACCTCAAGGTTCCATTTTCACCTGTGCTATTGCTATCGGGAGCTGGGAGGATGGCTTTCCCGGCCCTGATGCTCCAGAAGTATGGCTCATGTTCACAGCTCCAGAATGCAACTGCAAAACCTGGTGACACCCACACTCTGTCAGCCTGCTTGAAGGGAAATCTGTCTCTGTGAGGCAGAGCTGCAAGTTCCTCGGTTTAACCATGACTGTGTATGGAGGATCTGGGAAGACTGCTACACAACCTTGAAGTACTACACAGGTAGAAATTTGTGCCAACAATTCTGACCAGTTCTTACAATGGGCAGAAGAGTGTAGGAAAGGATTTAGCAAGTGCAGACGCCGATACGAAATGTCTCAGCATCACTCAAGTTTGTCCTTGGAGATGGAGAGAGGGCTCATGTATTCTTTAGTTTCAGCACTCAACTTCTTAAAAGTGAAAAAAAAAACACACACACAACAGAAGCACAAGAGTCAAGACAGGCATACAAGAATCATGACACCTACAAAGAACAGTCATTTTTCTGAAATAGAAGTTTGAAGGCAATCTTAAAATGCCTAGACAGGATTTTAAAATGATGTTTCCAAGGAAACTCGGTGACATATAAGACAACACAGATAAAGAATACAAAGAGGAGAAAAACAACTCAGGATATGAATGAGTAATTCACCCAAAAGACAAAAATTCATTGAAAATAACAAATCAATCATCTTGGAACCTTGCATAAATGAAATAAAATATACAATAGCTTCCTCACCTAAATAGAACAATGGCAGCAAAGAATTTTAGAACGTAAGGACACCTCAAGTTAACCAAGTTAGATGACGACAATGATGGAGGAGGATGAGAAGGAAAAACAATTAAAAAGAAGAACTTTTTATCTCTCTAACAAAATAAAGCAACCAAATAACATGGTTTGAGCAGAGTGCAAAAGGTAAGGAAAGGAAGAAGATATTGAAATCCTATTTTATTGTGCCTGAAAACATCCCAAATCTTCAAAGAAATACAGACATCTAGTTCAAGAAGCTAGAAGGACCCTAGAAAACTTCAAACTTCACCATGGCATGCTATAGTCAAAATATCAAAAGTACAACACAGGAACGGTCATGTAACTCAACTGGTAGAACGTTTGCCTACCATGCATGTCTAGCACCACATAACCCTAGTGTGGTGGCATTCCCATGCAGTCCCAGCACTTGAGGTAAAAGCTGGGAGACCAGAAGTTCACTGGACCTGTTGGATGACTCAACAGGTAAAGGAGCTTGCTGCCAAGCACAGTATCCAAAGTTCAACCCCAAGAACTGACAAGATAGAAGGAGAGTACCAACTCTGAGAAGTTCTTCCCTGATTCCGTGATTCCCTGATTCATGCTGCTCACAAATGTGCAACACACACAATAATTAAAACAGTTCAAGGTTATTCTCACCTACAGAAAAGCATTAAGTCACACTCAAGAGAAGTCTCAACAGAAAACTTACAGTCTCCAAGACAACAGTAAGATTGTTCAAATTATCAAATGAAAAAAATTCTCAACCAGAAATATGATATCCAGCCTAAGTATCCTTCAAAACTGAAGAACAGGATGCCTGGCAAGATGGCTCACTGGGTAAAAGCACTTCCAACCAAGCCTGATGACCTGAGTTCCATCCCCAGAATCCACATGGCAGAAGGATATAACCAGCTCCCTCCCACGAGCTGTTCTTTGTTGTCTATGTGCATGCTGTGTGCACATATATACACACACATATACATACACTATGAATAAATTAATCACAAATACTTAAATGGAACCTAAAAACTAAAAATAAATTGTAGAAACAAAGTCTTTTCCAAAGAAGCAGAAAAATAAGAGAACTTATCATGACCAAACTACCCTGACTAGAAATACTTGAGAGGGACTACCACAGAAACAGGGAATGATCACTACCACTCTTTAGTATTCCCAGCTCTGGCCTGCTATTCCTGTGTCATCCTTTAAGATTAATCCAAAAAATCTGCCCTCTGCAGGCACTGCACAACATATGTGTTGACCACAGATACACAGGCAAAACACTCATATGTGTTTACTTAAAAATGGAAAACAAATAAAAAGAAGGAAAGACGCTGTTTCTTTTTTTTTTATTATTTTTTTTATTTTACATGTCAATCCCAGTTCCCTCTCCCTCCCTCCTTCCCTCCCTCCCTCCCTCCTTCCCACACTTTTACCCTCTCTGCCCTCTCACATGCACCCTAACCACCCTCCCCTCCCATCTGCCCACCCCAATAATTCCATATGTAGGGGAATGCCATCCAGTTGGGGTCATGTAGATCTGACAGGTCATGTGAAGTAGGGACTAGGGCTTCTCTCCTGTCTCTAGGTTAAGGCAGTATCCCTCCATGGGGGATGTGTTCGCAAGGCCTTTTGTGCACCAGGGATACATCCTGGCTCCACTGTCTGAGGTCCCTTAGACTGCTCAGTCCTTCTGGCTGAGACCCATATTCAGGGGGGCCTGAGTCAGTCCCATGCTGGCTTCCCAGCTATCAGTCTGGGGGCCGTTAGGTCCTCCTTGTTCAGGTAAGCTGTCTCTATGTGTTTCTGCTGCCTGGTCTTGTCCTCTCCATTTGCATCTGGGTTCTAGTTCAATTCAGTGTTTATGTATGGGTGTTTCCTTCTGTTTCCAACAGGTATTAGATGAGGGCTCCATGGATAAGTTAGTTGTTGATCTCACTATCCGGAAAGGGCATTTATGGTAGCCTTTCCACGGATGATCAAATTGTTAGTTGGCGGCAGTCTGGTAGTTCTCTAGACCTTTCTTTGTGTTCAATTTTATCTTCAAACCAATATTGGATCTCTCTTTTATGTTTTATCTGTCTGTCTCTCTCTGTCTCTCTCTTGCCTGTCTTCTATTCCTAACCAGGCTCAATCTTCCTGGCTGCATGTGTTTTCCTATCCTCCCCCTCTCTTTCTCCTACTTCTCTCTCCATTCACTGCCCCCCCACCACTTCCCCTGTGCTCTGGGGGACTTGTCCCTTCCCGGTTCTGTGAGGGACTTTATATGAATCTCTTAGAATACACCTTGTATCCTAGTTCCTCTGGTGGTGTGAATTATAGGCTGGTGATCCTTTGATCTAGGTCTAAAATCCATATATGAGTGAGTACATACTGTGTTCCTATTTTTGTGACTGGGTTACCTCATTCAGGATGGTTTCTTCAAGTGCCATCCACTTGCCTGCGAATTTCAAGATACCATTATTTTTTTCTGCAGAGTAGTATTCCATTGTGTAGATGTGCCACATCATCGTTATCCATTCTTCAATTGAGGGGCATCTAGGTTGCTTCCAGGTTCTTGCTATTACAAATAGTGCTGCTATGAACATAGTTGAACAGATGTCTTTGTTGCATGGATGTGGATTATTTGGGTATATGCCTAAGAGGGGGATTGCCGGGTCCTGTGGTAAACTAATTCCTATTTTCCTGAGGAACTGCCATACTGATCTAAAAAATGGCCGTATGAGTTTGTACTCCCACCAGCAGTGGAGAAGTGTTCCCCTTTCTCCACATCCTCTCCAGCATGAGTCATCATTGGTGTTTCTAATTTTAGCCATTCTGGCAGGAGTAAGATGGTATCTCAAAGTTGCTTGGATTTGCATTTCCCTAATAGCTAAGGATGTGGAGCACTTTATTAACTGTCTTTCAGCCATTTTGATTTCCTCTATTGAGAATTCTTTCTTCAGTTCTGTACCCCATTTTTTAATAGGGTTATTTGGTGTTTTGTTGACTAGTTTCTTGAGTTCTTTGTATATTTTAGAGATCAGCCCTTTGTCGGATATAGGATTGGTGAAAATCCTTTGCCAGTCTGTGGGCTGCCGTTTGTTCTTGTCCACTGTGTCCTTTGCCTTACAGAAGCTTCTAAGTTTGAAGAGTTCCCATTTATTAATTGTTGCTCTCAGTATCTGTGCCCCTGGAGTTATGTTCAGGAAGCAGTCTCCTATACCAGTTTGTTCAAGGGTACCTCCCACTTTCTCTTCTAAGAGGTTCAATGTGGCTGGATTGATGTTGAGGTCTTTGATCCATTTGGACTTGAGTTTTGTGCATGGTGACAAACATGAGTCTATCTGCAGTCTTCTACACACCCTCATCCAACTGTGCCAGCACCATTTGTTGAAGATGCTGTCCTCGCCCCTTTGTATAATTTTAACTGTTTTGTCAAAAATCAGGTGTTCATAGGTGTGTGGGTTAATATCAGGATTTTCAATTCAATTCCATTGGTCTACCTGTCTATTTTTATGCCAATACCAGGCTGGATGTTTTCAGAACTATAGCTCTGTAGTAGAGCTTAAAGTCAGGAATGGTGATGCCTCCTGAAGTTCTTTTATTGTATAGGGTTGTTTTGGCTATCCTGGATCTTTTGTTTTTCTATATGAAGTTGATTATTATCCTTTCAAGGTCAGTGAAGAATTGTGGTGGGATTTTAATGGGGATTGCATTGAATCTGTAGATTGCTTTTGGCAAGATTGCCATTTTTACTATGTTTATCCTACCTATCCAAGAGCATGGGAGATCTTTCCATTTTCTGGTATCTTCTTTAATTTCTTTCTTTAGAGCCACAAAGTTCTTATTATATAGGTCTTTTACTTGTTTGGTAAGCGTTACACCAAAATACATTATGTTGCTTGTGGCTATTGTAAACGGTGATGTTTCTCTGATTTCTTTCTCTGTCTCTTTGTCGTCTGAAAAAAGTAGGGCTACTGATTTTTTTTTGAGTTTATCTTGTATCCTGCTAGTTTGCTGAAGGTGTTTATCAGCTGTAGGAGTTCCTTGTTAGAGTTTATTGGGTCGCTTATGTAAACTATCATATCATCTGCAAATAGAAACAGTTTGACTTCTTCCTTTCCAATTTGGATCTCCTTTTGTTGTCTTGTAGCTTTAGCTAGAACTTCTAGTACGATATTGAAGAGATATGGAGAGAGAGGGCAGCCTTGTCTTGTTTCTGATTTTAGAGGAATTGGCTTAAGTTTCTCTCCATTCAGTTTGATGTTGGCAGTTGGTTTGCTGTATATTGCTCTTATTATGTTTAGGTATGTTCCTGTTATCCCTGATCTCTCCAAGACCTTTATCATGACCTCCCTAGATGCGGAAAAAGCAATATACAGTCCACCCTACTTCAGGGACTTCTCAGAGCAACTCTGAACAAAGGAGACCTGCCTATCCACGCAGGACCACCCGTAATTTCCACCTGCTTGGTCTCTGACCCCCACCTCCAGTCCTCTGCTGGAGTCCCGGGCCTCTCCCAGAGACCTGCCTATCTCTGAGGTACCACTCTGAGTTTCTGCAGGCATCTTCTACTGGAGCCTCATGCCTGACCCCATCCCTGGGTCCCTGTCTGCGGGGAGACCTCCTATAGAGATTGGACCTTTGTTCAGAGTTGCTCCGAGAAGTCCCTGAAGTAGGGTGTACTGTTGGCTCCACCCTCTGTCCCAGTGTTCAACAAGAGCTGCAGGACAGTGGGCAGGGTAGGGCACAGGGTAGGGGGCAGGCTCGTGGTGGGGATGGGTGGGGGGTGTATCAGAGCTCCAAGGGTGCTCTCAATGGGGACAGGGCACAGGAGCAGTGGGCGACGCTAAGTTTCTAAAGAATAAATAAAATTTATAAACTGAGATGTCACCAGAAAATATATCGAATTAGTAACTTTAAATCACACAAAGAAAAGATCTGGCCCAGATTAGTTCATTTGGGAATTCTAGCACACATTTTTAGAATTAACATTTCAGCACAAACTCTTCCCAAAAATAGAGAAGAAAATACATTCTAATATACTGAGAGACTTCAGACCAGTCAAACTCTGACATTGAAGCCAAAACCATTTTAAGAATAAAATAGCTCAAAAGTCCTCAAATAATTCCAGCAGAAACTATAGGAGTTAACAGGATCATATTCCACAGCCACTGGGGTTTCTTTCAGAAATGTAAGCAGGTTCTGAATAATAACTCATTCCATCTGATAATATCCTGTATTAGCTGTATAAAGAAATACTGGATAATCTCAGTAGATACAAGAAAATCTTGAAAACCCTAATATGCTTTTGTTATTATAAAAGATCATTCATGATACAAACATTTATATAAATTTAAGACATAAAAGTTTAAAACAAAGCAATACACAAACAAATCACAGATTTAAGTCAGTGTTCTATGTCCATGAAGTCAGTATTCCAATAAATTAACCTGAGGCTATCTGATTTGTGTAATCCTATCTGAATTCTTAGCAGAATTTGATAAGCTGGCTCTAAAATTTAGGTAAAATATTAGCAGATACACAAAATAACCTTGAAATAGTACAGTAAAATTGGGCCATATGCTTATATAAAATGTGGAGGCACATTTAGAAAGTAGAGACACAACTTGCACAGTTGATAGTTATCCATTGTCAATGAGCAGGCCTACTGCCAAAGATGATGCCCACACTTAGGGTGGATCTCCCCAAATCTATTAGACAGTTAAGACATTCCCCAAACACAGAGATGTACATCCCCACTGGCCAACCTGATGTAGACAGTCCCTCAGCTGAGGCTGTCTTCCTAGCTGAGTCTAGCTTATGTCAAGCTGATGGATGAGGTACCACTCCTATAAATGCAGTGTATATGTTAAAAGTATCAATACAGTCAGGACCCTCCACTTTGGTCTACTCTGAACTCCCTTGTCCCATTGTAACTGTTACTGAGGAAGTACAGCAACCCTGAACTGAGAAGGTCCTGGGCACTCAAGAATGAAAGTTTAAGTAACCATAAGTCCTTGTAGAGAAGATAAAGTACATTTTAAATAGAGAGTTGGTATCCTACAGGAAAGAGAATGTGAGAACTTATTGTGGCCCCGAGACCAACTAATGAGTAAAGATGTAGGGCATCCCACTTCTCATTCTCTTCCGAATTCTTTTCAGAAGAACTCGGGAGCTGGCTAGATGGCTCAGCAAATACGGTACTAGCTGTGCAAGTCTCATGACTTGAGTTAGAACCCCAGGGCCCATAGAAAAAGTAGGAGAGAAAAGACTCCAAAAATGTGTGTGCCATGACATATGTGCACTCATGCACACACATTAATCATGTCCAGAAATAATAAATCATAATAATAACAATAAAATCAACAATTAATTTTAAAGTACCTGGACACTACAGAGAACAGATGTTCCCTGAACCTGTGTGTAGAGTAGACCTGTAATGATCATGAGAATGTACCTCTCTTGACTCTGATATTAATCCACACACCTACAAATACTTGATTTTTGACAAAGAAGCTAAAATTATACAATGGAAAAAAGAAAGCATCTTCAACAAATGGTGCTGCCATAACTGGATGTGGACATATAGAAGATTGCAGATGGATCCGTATCTATCAGCATGCACAAAACTTAAGTATAAATGGATGAATGACCTCAACATAAATCCAACCACACCGAACCTCTTAGAAGAGAAAGTAGAAATCAGTATGGTAGTTTCTTCAGAAAATGGGAACAAGTCTAGCTCAAGATCCAGCAATTCCACTCTTAGGCATATACCAAAATGATGCACGTTCATATGACAAGGACATCTGTTCAACTATGCTCAGAGCAGCACTATTTGCAATCACCAGATCCTGGAAGCAACCTAGATGCCCCTCAACCAAAGAATGGATACAGAAAATGTGGTACATTTACACAATGGAATACTACTCAGCAGGAAGAAAAAAAATGGAATCTTGAAATTTGCAGGCAAATGGATGGAACTAGAAGAGACCATCCTAAGTGAGGTAACCCAATCACAGAAAGATGAACATGATATGTATTCACTCATATATGGATAGTAGACATAGAGCAAAGGATCACCAGCCTACAATCCACACCGCCAGAGAAGCTAGGAAACAAGAGGTAACCTAAGAGAGACAAACATGGTCCCCCTGAAAAGGGGAAAGGGGAAAGGGACAAGATATCCTGAGCAAACTGAGTTAGGAGAAAGAGAAGGAGAGAAAAGGAGGAGAGAGGAGAACATGAGGGAGCAGGAAGACTGAGTCAGGGGAAGAACAGAGGAGAGCAAGAAAAGAGATATCATAATACAGGGAGCCATTATAGGTTTAAAGAGAAATCTGGCACTAGGGAAATGTCCAGAGATCTACAAGGATGACCCCAACTAACAATCTAAGCAATAGTGGAGAGGCTACCTTTAATGCCCTTTCCTTATAATGAGAATAATGACTACCTTAAATGCCATCCTAGAGCCTTCATCTGGTAGCTGATGGAAGCAGAAGCAGAGATCCACAGCTAAGCACTGAGCCGAACCCCAGGAATCCAGTTTCAGAGAAGGAGGAGTGACAAACAAAGGGGTCAAGACCAAGCTGGGAAAACCCACAGACACAGCTGACCTAAGCAAATGGAAACCCATGGGCCCCAGTTTGACAGCTGGGGAACCAGCATAGGACAGAACCAGGCCCCCTGAACGTGGGTGTAGCTTAGGAGGATTGGGCAGTCTATAGGGCCTCTGGCAGTGAAACCAGGATGTATCCCTAGTGCATGAACAGACATTGGGAGCCCATTTCCCATGGAGGGTTACTCCCTTAGCCTAGAGACACCGGGAAAGGCCTAGAACCTACCTGAAATGACTTGACAGATTTTGATGATCCCTCATGGCAGGCCTCACCCTCCCTGTAGAGTGGATGGGGGATGCGATGGGGGGGGGGGGTCAGGGGAGGCATGTGAGGATGGGAGGGAGAGGGAACTGGGATTGATATGTATAATAAGATTGACTCTAATTTAAATAAAATATATTAATAAAAATGAAACTCGGAAGGAAAGAATAAAAAAATAAAAGAATGTACCTCTCTTAAACTCACATGCACATTCACACATACACACACATATAAACACAACTTTATAACAATTTTAAAAAGGAGCTGAAGGGATGGCTCAGTAGTTGTGAACTCACTGTTCTTGTAGAGGACTGGAGTTCAGTTCCCAGCACCCACAATGGTCAGTTCACAACCATCTGTAATTCCATGTCCAGGGGATCTGACACCATCTTCTGACATTCACAGGCACCTGTACTCACATGTGCCCATTCCCACATACACACACTCACAAATACATACAAGCATTTGAAAAGATAGACTATACCCATTGGATCCTCACCTGCAGAGCAAAACTAACCACTGACCCCAGCTTAATTTTTTTTTTGGAGTCTATCACTGCATTGAGGCACACTTCCAATAACAGCAACATGCATACTAAGGTACATGCATTCATGGATGACCTAGATTTTCTTACACTATTAAGAAAACTCTGCAAAAGGCTTCCACAATATCCAAGGTCCTAAATACTCAGTAAATGACATAGATTCACTCACTAAAGGAGAAAGCCCAAATCTAATGGGTCTTTTAAGTTGTCCAACTTTAGGAGCACCCAGAAAGCAGCCAGCAGACACCTACCTCCTAATCTATAAACACTATCAGCCCACACACATATAAATCATTTAAATGCCTTAGAAATTACATAAAATTACGTGCAGATGATTCTAAAATTACAACAATTTTCTTTTTCCCATAATTTCAAAATTATAGAAATGGAACATGACATATGAAAAAGGATAGACCAGAAAAGCAGGTTCCTGATAGGTTGCTAAGCATCTGTGTGAGCTTCAGCAGGGTCTGTTTTCTCCCTAGGTCTCGATTTTGTCACATGTTTAAAAAAAAAAAGAAGCTGACTGTATTATATTGCCCATAGCATAACATTAATTTGAATCCGTGCACAATTCCTGTGCTTTCTATTCAACCAATGGAATTATGTCACACATACTCTGAAATGACCACAAGGTGTCAGAATGTGTCCACCTAACTTAGGGCACACAATAAATGAATTCTATTTATTTTGCATTAGGACTAAAAGACTCATTTTCATATTTCACACATTTCAAGACCCATGATAATAGCTCTATCAAAACAGTAAGGCTTGTGTTACCAGAAAAAAATATCAGATATAAATATATAACTTTTCTGCCAAATAATTAACCCAAACATTCCCCTCAGCAGTATTACTTTTCAATAAGCTTTCAATTGTATCATATTTGTTCCCTAAATCCAAATTTTATTCATCATTCAATAACTGCCTCAATTCTTTCACAATAACAATTACAATGACAGAAATGTCACGTGGCATCCCAGTGTGTTAATCAGTCTTCCCTTGCTATAATAAATGCCAGAGACAGTGAATGTTCACTCCTTGTAGGCTTCAGTCCATGGCATTCATGTTTATGCAACTGTGACAAAGCAGTACATCATGGAGCAGCCTGTGGTGGAGCAAGCACTCACTTTGTGGTCAGGATCTAAAAACAGAGAATGTTCAAGGGCAAGATCCCACTCTCTCCTTCAAAGGCATTCCTCCAGCAACTGAAAGACCTCCTACCAGGCTCCATCTTTGAAAGATCCCATGTCCTCCCAATAGCTCAAAGTTGAGCACCAGGCTTCTAACATGTGGGCTTTGGGAGAGTACTCCGAATCCAAATATTAATATACAAAATCAATACATGTTACTAAAACACAAAAGTTTTCAAAATAATAATCAGTAGAGAGAAATCTAATGGGAAATACATAACACTTTCTTGAATATAACTATATTGCCCAAAAGGAAGATGTGAAAGGTGATACGGATAAATGACAGGCTAGACCATGCTTTGGTAAAGTTAGTTTTCTACAACTTCATCATAATCTAATGCCATTCCTCACCCACCCCCCAAAAAAATCCTGGAAAATCTAATCGTTCACTGAGGCAAGTTCATGAGTAAGAAAAATATTATAAAAGGATAGGAGAACAATATGCTATAAACTGCAGCCACTGGAACAGTGTGGCGACAATGAAATAGCATCAGAACAGTCATACAGATCTGTGGACCCAAATACAGCCATGAATCAGATGCAGCTTATACTGTGATTCTGTGTGCACTAAAAACTTCAGATAACATATGTGATGAGACATTTCAGTGAATAGTAACAGCGGATATACCTCCACTTAGATCCAATTTTCTGACTTCAGATTCCTAATTGCATGCCATGATGAATTCTAGGTGAAATAAAGATTGTGTATGATTGTGTGTGTGTGCGCGTGCACGTGCTATATAGCTTTCTCTGCATATGTGCATGCATGTGCATGTACATGTACATGTGTGCAAAGGCCAGAAGTGAGGTTATTTGGTGGTTTTCTTTATCACACTCCATGTTATTTTTTGAGACAGGGTCTCTCACTTAAGCTGGAACCTTGTCCAGAAATCCACAGTGATATTCCTGTGTCCACCTTGCCACCAGAGCTACAGTTACACACAAATGCCACCATGACTGCCTAAGAATCCAAACTCAAACAACTCTTGCTTCCCCAGCAAGAACTTTAATGACAAAGTCACCTTCTCAGATCTTATATAGTATTTTTCAATGCAAAAATTCTATGAAAATGGAGAAAAACACTTTTTTCTATGTCCCCTATATGTACTGCAGGTTCTTTTTTCTTTTTCTAAAGAAGAAATAATAATATCTGAATTCCTGACCATTACAATGCTTGGTGATGACTAACTCAATTTCTGATGTATTTACCTATGTTTAATATTATAATGAAATTTTGATAACTTTAGAAAAAATTGTTAGACTAAGATAAACATAAAACTAGAAAACAATTGACTTTTCTTCAAATCATGCATTATATACTGGGTCCAGATTAACTGAGCCATCATTAGAACCCGAGACATCTGAGACCCTTCTCTCAAGGGTGGTATCACTGAGTGATGTGATCACAGAAGGTGACACACACACACACACACACACTGGCTGGAGGTCTGAGTGGCAGAAGGTGCAAGTCATGTAGGGAAGATCTGAGGACACCAAGGAAAGAGATGCTGGGATATGTGATTTGGTACCTCAGGAGGACTTCTGACTTCAGATGCCTTCAAGGGTTGAAAGGATTTATTGGAGCCTTTTAGTCTGTGTAAGCTGCCGGTTTGGATATATTTGACTCCTGTCCTGTGTCCAATAGCTATGATGGAATCATTGTATCATACATATGAGACGAGGGAAAAACTGTTGTCTCTGCTTCATAGTTTAGAGGACTTCTTTGAACCTATACAGACACACATGCATAAAGCATTGCCAATTCAAGTTTATCTGTTCAGGCTAGGTTAGGCAGAAAATGGGAAAAGAGTCCTTACTTGGTGATAGGTAGGATTATGTCCAAGAAAAGAAAAAGATCAAAAGATCAAAGCTTCTTTTCTTTAGTTTTGCTTTTTTTTTTTTTTTTTTTTTTTTTTTTTTTTTTTGAGACAGGGTTTCTCTATATAGCCCTGGCTATCCTGGAATGCACTCTATAGACCAGGCTGGCCTCGAACTCAGATCTTCCCCTAATACGTGAGCAAGTAGAAATGCAGAGGTGCCGAGATGAGCAATGCTCAGAGAATTCACTCAGGGCTGGTTCTGACTTTTCATTATGTTGACTTCCAGTTGTTTCAGATACTCACAGGCAGATACACAAGCACTGGGGACACTTAGGGAAAAGAAAAAAAAAAAGCTTCCCTGGCCCCTTCAAGTTCAAACTTACCATTTACTCAGCTGCTCTGTCCCTGAAACCACTTCCACAATCTAAAATTCCATTTCTACCCTTAGCTTTGCACTTCACACTTTTACTCCAATGACTTTCTCATCACAAAATGATCCCAGCACAAATATCACTATAAGTGTCCAGGATTTTGTGAAATTTTGTAACGAAAGATTTCTTTTTCATTACAAGAAAACAGTGTGAAAATTCCTTACACCTCAGGGGTGGTTCTTGAGATCTTGGGTGAACAGACACAGACTCTGTCCCCTTGGTACTACCTAAGCATACTTGCTATCGTAACTGGAACGCCATCACCTCTCTTGCTCAAAAATTATGGTCAAGACAGGGGATGTCGCTCAGCTGATAGAGTGCTTGCCTAGCAAGCATGAGGCCTCTCTCCATTCTATCCCAAGCACCGCATAAAACTTAGTGTGACACTGTCCGCCCACAAATAATCCTAGCATGTGTGAAGCAGAGGCAGGATCAGAAATTCAAAGTCATCCTTGACTGTGAGTAGAAATGTACCCTGTTATGTGGCCTTGCCTCAAAAAAAAATTATGATCACATCTTCAGTAGAATGTGACATTCTCCCAATTTTACTGTGCCTCCGGTAAAACCACTACTTCCTTTTCAAGCAGACAGCAGAGGTCAGCAAAGCCCATTCCACGTGTTTTGTCCCTGGGAGGCCTCACAGATTTTGATTTTCATACTGCCAATTTCAGGCCCTTTGCAGCCTACCCTTCCCTCTTAAGGCTCTACAGGATAATTGAAAGCCGGGTTCTCCTGGATATAGAGAATGGACCCTAATCAGTCAGTATTAGTAAATGAGAGGAAACAAAGCCATGGCTTCGGGGATGGTGCAGTAAACACAACACAACAGGCTTTAAGAGACATTATTATGAAATGAATACATTCCTCTTGGACTTGATCAGAAACAGGTGATATAATACACAAATAAACACAAAGCATATATACGATATGTATCACACTTGAATAAGAAGACTGCAATTAAGGGCAGCTATTTAAAACTATAATTGATAATTTTTAAGTAAATATACCCTTGGAAGCAAATGCAGATGGTAAAACCCACTATACAGCTGACCCCTGGGCACAGAGAAGAAATAAACAGGAGGTACATTCCATGCTGTTAATTATTTTCACTGCTACAGTTGTTTGCTATATAATACAGGTCAAGGGGTTAGCCTGAAGCTTCTCCTAATATATTAGTAAATAAATTTGAACAGATTTTAATTTGCTAATGGAAAGGTCTGGGCCAGTTGCAAATAAGAGGCTACTTTGTCTCGCTCATTAGCATGCAACCAGGCCTATCTTTCCCATTCATACAAAATGTTACATTTCCATAAAGTGTAGTGTAATTTGTCAGAAAAAAATCTGGGAAATATATTAGAATAAAGATAAATTTGTATCATGTGGTCATCCTCCACATAGAGTCTTTATGATAATTGCATGTCTAACACCTGCCTCTAAATAATACTGCCTGCCAAATAATGCCACTCAGAATCTTCATAGTATGTAAAAATGACAGGGAATAAAGCAGCTATTCCTGTGGACGTGTTTCTGTGTTTCTACACTTAGAGCTATTCACAAGCGTGTCCCAGGTTTTGTTTAGTTGTGGCTGTGGCATGGGGTTTTTTGTTTTTTTGGGGTTTTTTTTGTTTGTTTGTTTGGTTGGTTTTTTTTTTTTTTTATAGATGACTGTGACTCACAACACTCTCTTTTGGCAATTTGAAATACTTAGTTTACATTGAGGAATTAGGATTTTCTGAAAACTGGCATTCAAATGACAGAACAAATCACTGCATGGTATGCAATAAAAGCCCTAGCTTGAAGCAAAATGGCTATTTTAAGTATTGTCCATCATTTAATCAAGGTGCAATTTGTATTTTTGGTGACTTCCTCCACTCCTATTGCTCACAACCACTTACTTAGTACACTAAAAATAATTAGCAAGATTTGTAGGATTAGCCTCTCAAATTAAATCTCATAAAGAGAAAATCCCAAGTTCAACACTTTAGAATTGATCGTTTTCTTTCTTTCTTTTTCATTATGGACTGTGTCTTATGAAGCACAGGCCGGCCTTGAAATCACAGGGGAGGGTGGCCCTGAGCAACTGATCCTCTTGCCTGCACCTTCATGATGCTGAGATGACAGGCTGCTCCACCACAATTGGTTTATGGGCTTCTGTGGTTTGGGGGGTTGAGTTATGATGGCTGGGGGTTGAAGCCAGGGCCTCTTCATGATGGGCAAGCTGCCTCCCCCCCTGAGCTCATGGTGGTCCTTGGAAGTAATCTTGAAATCTCCCCTCTCACCATTCTCCCTCTCCACCTGTGAGAATAGGCCTGCTCCATCACTTCCTCATCAGCGAAGCATCCCTCAGGTACAGACTAAAGAAAGGGCATCCTGAGTGGCTGGCTCCTCAGGTGAACTTTGGAGACTGCGTGCTCCAGAAGGCACAGCAACAGCGGTCTCTAAAAGACGACGAGAACTGAAACTGCGGGAGAAATCACCCTCGGAGATGAGGGCAAAAGATGCAGTCTGGGTTGTAACATTCAATCATTTAAGAACTGACAGAAATCCTTCGACTTCTCTTAGGCTTTCGTTCTCTCTGAATTCTCAAACACAAACATTATACCAGCTTAATATCCTGTAGTTTTAGGAAACCCTTTACCTCTCCTTACTGGATTAGATGTTTCTCATAATGATGTGGCATCGGCTCAGAGAGGTGCAATGACTTGCATGACTCACACAGCAGGAACACGGGTACTAGCCCAATGATCCTAACTTCCAAGCTTTTCACCACTCTATCATGACTCTGTCTCCACAACGAAGTGTCTGAGAGCCCGGCCACATTCCCTGAGTGCGGGATGAAACCATTCATATTTCTCCACACCTTGCTGCTCCTCAGCCTTGGCCGCATGCAATGCTTGCATTGTCTAATCTCCCAAACAACTTCTCCCCACCCCAAGCCTCTTCTCAGCAAGTGGCACCTCTTACACAGAGGATGGGAACAGCAGTTTTTAGCCCTCCTGTTGATGAGCTAGTTGTATCCATCCTATAGACTCCCTCATTTCTCAAGGATCTGACCCACTGAGGGCAGAACCAACCTCCAGAATCATTAGCTGTGACGCTGAAGTGAACTCACCAGAATTCCCAGTATGGATGGCATAGCAGAACTCCCAATGCCCTGCTATTTACCAAAGTCTAACTCGACCCCTCCCCTCACCCCCACCCCAGGCCCTGTCAAAGAGAAGAGAAAAAAGAAACTACAAGGAAAGTGCCTGTCCAAATTCTTCTATAGACGATGAGGCATCTTACCCCCATCATTCTGTAGTTTCAGTGTCCTACTAAAAGACAAACCCATGGCAGAGCAAATTGAAAAAGACAAGAAAGAGAATATGGTAATGATTGTGCTACTTAATAACTGCAACAGAGACAGAATAATTAGAGAGGTCCAGGTAACAAAACGCTATTCTACTCAACAAGCACAGAGCCCATTCATCACTGAGTACTCATCCATTCACCTGTTATTCTATGCAAAAATAGAGGACCTTATTTTTAATACTCTCAATCAATACATTTCTGGAGCACTGTCATCTTGATACTGAAGAAGTGCAGTCCTTTTTCAAAGGAAATAATTGCAGGCCACAATAGTAGAAGATACCTCTGTTTGGAGTACTGGAATCTCCTTAGCACTAGCCCCTCAGAGCACCTCCTAATAAAATGGCATGAGGAAATTAACGGCTGGGCTAATGTGCAGTGAGAACTGTCTTTCAAAACATGCTGATCTATTAAGTAGCTGCCTATTGCCTGTCATATAGACTCATTACTACATTAATGTTAACATTTGTTTCTCTTCAGCATTCACTGCACAGCTTAGGTAACCAGGCATAAGAAATGGACAGGAAAGAATGCATTTGCTAATCTTTATGAATTTCCAAAACTTTAAATGGAGCAGCATCTGGGGGCAGGCCTCCTTAATTCCAACAGCACCTCAAAGATTAGTTGAATATACACCAAAATCAGGTAATTTAACTCTAAATATCTTTCTTCCTTTTATGGTAGGAAATAGACCCCCCCTCCCAAGCTCCAACAGAAACTTCAAATCTTCATCCTTCTGCCTCAGCTTTCCAAATGCTTCACAATTTTTTCTATTGCCCATTTTCATGTACGTGCTAAGGTATTCCTTGTACAGGTTGTTCAAAGTTCATGAAAGCACGATTTTTCCAAGAAATTACCCAGCTAATATGAGCTTCATTGGTATTTCTTTATATTGATAACCAACTGAAAGAAAGCATGGGGAGATGCTGGATTCAGACAGCATAGGTGAATACTTCACTTTATTGTTCTAAAAAAAAATATAAACTCGGCCTTCAACAAGGAACTCTTAGAAAACTGACATTTAAGGAAGGAATCAAGCTTCCAATCTCAGTCACTGAGGTATACAATGGGACATTGCCCCTCTCTTAGACACTTACTCAACTCTCTTATTAAATGCAAAGATCAGACCTCAGGGAGTATCTTAAAGGCAGGCAATTTTAGAGTTCTAAGTCTCCACATTGTTTTTTGCCCTTATAAAATATTCATTGGTCCAACATGGTGGCCCAGGCTTTTAATCCTAGCACTTAAGAGGCAGAGGCAGAAGGATCGCTGAGTTTTAGGCTAGCCTGGTGGACATAGCAACTTCCAGGCTAGCCAGAGTTATATAATAAGATACTGTCTCCAAAAATATATTAAATAAAGCTGGGTGTAATGGTGTAATTATCATTGGCTGTTTGACCTTGGACAAATTATTTAATTTCTCTGACCTTCATTTTCTTCACATGAAAAATTTATAATTGATTACATCTTTATGTATGTATATGGCTATCTAGTTTTTGCTATGTTGGCTATGAAATCCAGGGGCTAGCACTAACATAAACCCCAGTCCATGGATGCCATCATATACTCACCACAATATGCTATGAATGCTACCTTTAAAACGGGAAGCTACAGTACATGATTTGGCAATTGGATCTTAAATTCTATTTTCTCCTTCCTCTCTTTTATTTAAAACAATCTTTTTTATTTTATATGCCAATCACAGTTCCCTCCTTCCCCTCTTCCCACTGCCCCCACCTTCCCCCTACCTCACCCCCATCCACTCCTCAGAGAGAGTGAGGCATCCCATGGAGAGTCAACAAAGGCTGTCATACCACCTTGATACAGGACCAAGGCCTTCCCCCTGAATTTGGCTAGCAAGGTAACCCTCCTCATGGAATGGACTCCCAAAATCCAGTTCATGCACTAGGGATAAATCCTGGTATCACTGCCAGTAACCTCATAAACTGCCCAAGCCACAGAACTGTCACCTACATTCCTAGGGCCTAGTTTGGTCCCATGCATGCTTCCCAGCTGTCAGTCCCGAGGCAGTCTGTGAGCTCCCACTAGCTCAGGTCAGCTGTTTCTGTGGGTTTCCTCATCATGGTCTTAATCCCTTTGCTCATATTGTTGCTCCTCCCTCTCTTCATCTGTACTCAGGGAGCTCTGCCCAGTGCTTAGCTATGGATCTCTGCATCTGCTCCCCTCAGTTACTGGACTAAGGTTCTATGATGACAATTAAGGTAGTCATCAATCTGACTACAGGGAATGGCCAATTCAGGCACCCCCTCTACTATTGCTTAGTCTTAGCTGGGGCCATCCTTGTGGATTCCTGGGAATTTCCCTAGTGCCAGATTATTTGCTAACCCCATAATGGCTCCTTCTATCAAGATATCTATTCCCTTGCTCACCCTCTTTGTCCTCCCTGCAACTTGACCAGCCTATTCATAGATGACTAAGTGTATTCACTTTAAAATGTGGGACAGACCCCCTGAATATGGGTCTCAGTTAGAAGGCCTGGGCAGTGGCCTTCTAAGGGACCTCAGACAGTGGAACCAGGATGTATCCCTGGTGCACAAAAGGACTTTGGGAGCCCATCCCCATGGACTGATACTCCCTTAGCCTAGAGACAGGAGGGAGGGCCTCGTCCCTACTCCAAATGACTTGACAGATTTTGTTGACCCCTCCTGGAAGGAACCACCCTCCCTGTGGAGGGGGGATGGATGTGAGGGTGGGGGGCATGAGAGGGAGGGAGAGAGAGAGGGAGGGACAGGGAACTAGAATCGATATGTAAAATAAGAAAAATAAATAAAAAATAAAATGGGAAACAAACAAAAAAGAAAATGTGGGACAGTGTCCTAACTGAACATAAACCTCAGACTGTACTACCAGATTCAATTCTTTTTGTATATTGTCTTAGGCCCTGTCCTCCAGACTTTTCAAGTTGCCAAAGGATAGTTTCCAGGTTCTAAGAGCTATACATTAGCATATCTCTTTCAGCTAAACTGTCAAAATCTCCAGGAACAACCAAACTTGACTCTGCTCCCCATCCCCATCCAGCACCTAGCTAGCTTCCTGCTCATATGAGGTTCTGATAGAGTTATTATGCAAGCATTTAATGCATGGATATAAAAATGACTCAAATCCTAACTCTGATTTTCACATGGGTTGCATCTCATCTAGTCTCTAACCCTCATACTTGTAAAACCAGTTTTTAAGTTCTGGTGGAGATGTCTCCAAAGCCTTCTCTAATATTCCCAGCAGGAAAGGGACCTTCTCTTGTGTCTGAGTTCACTGATATTCCTTGTGGGATTTCAACAACAGTTCCCAAACTGGCAGAATCATGTTTAGCTAGAGGAGTCTCTCAGCTGCTCTGTGAACCACACATAGTAACAACATACTTGAGATGAAAGGATTTACAACATCTTTAAGAAGCTAAGTGATAAGCATGTTGCAAATACTATTTCTCTACAATTAAGAAGCAGAATTACTGCATACCCAACATGGCTCTGTAAGCAGAACAACTTACTATTCCCCAAGCCCATGCTCTCTGAAAGTTATCCACAAAATTATCCTCTTATTCCTCTTATCTATACACTGGTGTGCATCTACATGTACATATCGTATGTGTTCACTCACACATCGATAATTTTTTTTTAAGAAAAAAGAATCACATATAGATCCTATATCTTTAAACTGATGAGTTTACAGTACCATTTTTCCTGACCTCAACTGTTTGGAACATGGACCCCAATCCTATGTTTAAATATGCACAATAAAGCATCCAAGGTATATGCTCATAAGTGAGCAGTCTTATCATTCGAGTTAAAACCATGTTCTGGGTACTGATATGGCAAAATAAAAATAAAAACATTACAGTACAAGAGAGCTGAACTAGTCTCTCTGACCCAGAATAGCAATAAACTTGCTTGACTTCCCTAGTTAACAGAAGCCATGAGTCTATGGCAGAGGATCAAGACATTCATCACTAGGTGAGATAATTAATGACATTGATTAAAACTTGTTTTGTGAGACTTAGAAATGGAGGATTCATTCAAGACCAGTTTAGGCTAGCTAGTTAAGCTTTGTAAGAGACTCTCAGGCTCTTCACCAACAAGGAAATCAATGCTTTCCATTGTTAGAAGGGAACATGAAGTCCTCAACAAAAGTCCAAAATAGATCAGCAGGAACCCTTTTTGCAGTGGACACCCACAGAACTGTGAGTTTGGGCAGGCTGCATTAAGAAAAATGAGCTGAACATGATCAAAAGGACCAAAAAGCAGGAGTACAGGTAGCAGAAATAAGTCTCTAGGATACTGAAGCACTAAGCCATCTGTCCATTTTGTTGCAGGTTACCAAATAAGCCAAAAGTTAGGGAGAAGGTCCAAATTACTCAAATTAGGGATGAAAAGGGAGACATTACAATAGGCATCAAAGAAAGTCAGGTAATCGTAAGGACATAATTTAAAAATATGTATTCTGCCAAACTGGAAAATATATTTAATTCCTTGATATATGCGATCTACCAAAGTAAAATCATGATAAAATAAACAATTTAAATAGACTAATAAGCCCTAGTGAAATGTAAGCAATAATTAAAAATCCCTCAACCAGAAAAGGCCCAGGGTCAGATGGATTCTGCACAGTATTCTACCAGACTTTCAAAGAGGAACTAAAAGCAATACTTATAAAATTATTCCACAAACTAGAAACTGAATTTCCAATTCCTTTCTATGAAGCCACTGATGTTTAGTTACTTACTCACAATCCAGCAAAGGAGCTAGTCCATTACCTAGATTAGCTTGTCTCTGACATGGATTGTGTTGGCTAACAAAAATATTGGTAAACCCCAAAGCCCTGTAACTTGCTAGTAAATAGCTTGTAAAACAAAAATCATGTCACTTTCCATTGTGAGTTATCTTTTAAGCATCACTAATGACATGGGTGAAGATAAGCTAAATGGCAAAACTAATTATTTCTTCAAATAACAACTGGGATACAATACAGCACGGGATGAATATATGTGGATATGGACATATGTGTATAATAAAGATATAATATGAACCCTGACTTTGGGGAAACATTGTCTCCAAATGGTACATGAATGAGAGAACTGTACTTCAAGAAAAGGGCAGTTGGTTTATTGTCTGGAGTTTTGATCATAAATTTAGGTAGTTCATTTGAGATGTGGCTTTTATCTTTCTCATATCCCCGGAACCTATTCTCTTTTTGAAAAATATGATTGGGCAATCACTAATCTATTTTAAGCAAATGAAGTAGTCTACATCCCATTTACCACCTCATCATAGAGATAATTTCCAAGTACTGGGAAATTTAGAGGATTTAAAAGAAAATAGTCCAAATAAGTCTCTACTCTGGCTTAAAAATAAACTCCAATATGATTTATGAAATGTTCTTATTTCTGCAAGGTATTGTGATTTCTGAAATAATGAAGTGTAGTACTTGAAAATCACATTTAATTTACTCAGAGGGAAGCAAGCTAATGCTGTGCAAGGTTGCTGGGGAAACAGAAAAGCTTCTTTAGGTCAGTGTTGTAGCAGAGAAGTAAGCTGATATTTCACAATTTATGCATGGTCATAGCTCTAAATTCTTTCTGGTTTTTAGCAACATAGTCCAAATTTTGCATTAAATATTCACATACCCTTTTAATCTAGTCTAATTTTTAGTAGCTGATGGAGATTTCTGAAGCAAAAAACAATTGAGAATATAAACTGTTCTTTCTCACAAACCCTGTATAGTCTAAGCAATTCTCCTGAAGCCCAATCCAAAGAAATCCAGTTTGGGGCCACAGAAAAGCCCATTTGGGCAATGGAAGGCTATTTGTCATTAAACTTTTAGATGAAATAAAATAAGGGTCCCATGCTTACAATGACACTAATTATTCAGATAATTCACAAAAGCCCTGATTTATGCTAAATACTCAGCTTTAATTAGCCAGCAGCTACATAAAGGAAGAGGGTGGTCTTAAAATGGGTGTTGGGAAAAGGACATATGTGGCAGGCACTAATAGGTGCTTTCCCAGTGTCCACCCCCTTCCCCCTTCTCCCACTCAGTCAAAACCGCCTCCTACTACAGAATATCGGGATCTGCCAGCTACCACATTTTAATATACTCCTGCAGCTAAGAAATACTATATAACTTCTCCTATTTGACCAATGGAAGCTTCAGGAAGTTGTCTGGGGAAGGTTTTCCTTAGCAACAACAAAGGTGGGGGCAGGGAGAATGTCCTCTCTTGCCTTCCATTTGATATTCTTTTTTTTTGCCTACATAACCACTGGAGATGTCACCACCAAGAGGCAAGACAGTGTCAACAGTCTGAGGCTAACAATGGAGACATTTGTTTATATAGTTCTGATGGCACTATTGAGTCACTAAATTAAGTAATCTTCAAAGCACCCAATCTCTGGATGTGAATAATAAAGTGTCCTTATTTATGTCAGTCACACATGGTTGAGTATGCTGGTACTTGCAACCAAAATTATTACAATAGCAAAACAAAAGCATCATGTAATTTTTTTCTAAAATCCACAGGCATTTTTTTCATAAGCTAGAGTCTACCTATAAATCAGAATGTTGGAGCTATGAAAATCTTTCAGAAATCAAATATAATGTTTTGAAGTTGGTGGGAGAATGATCTATGAGATGTACTTTCCCAAGCTACAGACATTATCCCAATTCCACATAAGTAGATAATCACTGCTATCAGACATTTCAGTGATGAGATTATACCATCCAGGGAGTGTGTTACAGAGGGAGGGAAAATGAATATTAAGATCAATATCCTGAGTAACCAATCTAGTGTTGTGCCTCATTTTTCAGATGAGGGAACTGTAGCTCAAGTAGATTTTTTTTCAAATTACTGAAAGGAGTCCATCATGAGGACAAAGTGGCAAGTGGGGGGTTGAAAAGGGGAAAAAATTACATACTTACTAAAGTACATACAAAAACAACCTACCTGACAAGCATTGAAAGTATTATTTAGTGCTCACCTGGGAACATCTATACCCAGGAGGCAGAAAGCTCTGATGAGACCCTTCCTGTCTGCTTCTCAAGTTTAAATTCCCCTGCCCCCATTTAAGAACTTCACACTTCAGCCATTCTCCAAGTCTTGCTGTATTCCTCCAAACTCCCCACTGTTCCCTTGCTCTTTATAGTACCATGCACATTCTAGGTTTGTGCAGCCAGTTCCCAGTCTCCTCCCAAAGTGGACTGACCTCATTTTTTACGTTGGCCTTCTGAATACTATCAACCATTCATAGCTTCATATAAACACTAGTGCAAAATTCACTCAATTGCAACAACAAAAGATATTATTGCATTGATCTTTGTATTCTACACATACAGCATTATCCTTTTTAATCCTGAAAATAATATTTTTAAACAAAAATGAATGCCAAGTATGGTGGTGCACACCTTTAATCCCAGTCCTTACGAGGCAGAGGCAGATATATATATATATATATATATATCTCCATTGCTAATAATTTGAAAGTTTTTCCTTTTCCAAAATGTGACCATTAGTCTAAGTTGATATTTCTCAAACATGAACTCTGCAAATATGTTAGGAAACATAATTTTTTTCCTATGGCTATTAGGAATAATCTTAACTTTGTCTCTTTATTTTAAAATTCCCAAAGTTATATTCTTCTGATCAAATATTACCATTCTACTTTTTCTAGCCATGTTTGTGCTAGCTTTAATAGCTGAATGAAAACTAAGTTGAGTGTTGAAAGTATCAATAGCCAGACCAAAAAAGAAAAATAAGAAAACCCCACAATGACAGGAGTTCTGAGATGCAGGGTGAGTCCCTGCTAACAAATGTCTCTGTATACAAAGTTTAACACAAGGAGAAGGGATTCATTGCACATATTCTAACTTTATACATACTAACTTTCAGTGTATGCCTTCAAAATGCATCATACATTATGTTTTACATTCCATATTTTCTTATTATGTTATCTATTATATTATTTTACAATCTTATTTTAATAGCACCCTCATATAATTAGGTGACACTGTAGATCATTAAGATTTCTTCTGCTTCAAAAATGGTATCTAGGCTATTCAATTGACAAAAACCGGATGAGATGATCTCTTGGCCCCTTGTGGTAGTAAAATTCCATGACTATAATAGGAGACCTGCTTCAAAAGATGCTATATGCAGAGCCCACATGAACTAAATGGGAGAATAAACAATATACAAAGAATAATTCCTTCACTTTCAGGGTACCATCCAAAAATGCAGACCAGAAAAATGATTTTCCTGCATTTTCAATTTACAGACAATATTCCAACGAACCAACAAAAGTGAGAAAGCAACCTAACAGTATATGTAACATATGACCAAGCTAGTTTCTTGAGATTCATGAAATTTCTTTGGAAGTCATATCTGTCATTTTTCATGAAGGGCAAATCTGTGACAACTATACCTGGCACTGAAAGCATCAGAGGGACAGAGAAGGAAGCAGATGATTTTCCTTTCTCATTTCAAAAAAAATGTTTTATCACAAAGTTTTCTTTTTAATAATTCAATGAAAAACTGAGTTTCGGAAACCACAGGAGAAATATTCTTGTTTGTAAATTGTTCAGTCATTCACATGGGTTAAATATGTCTAGCCTTTTTCCTCCTCATTCGTCACCCACAGACCCCCCATCTGACTACATCCCTGACGAGTAGTATTTTTTATAATGTTCTTATAAGTGATTGCTTGCAGCATCTTATAGTCTTATCTCAGCTTGTGCAGCTTCTCATTAATATTCTGTACATATGGAAGAGTTTTCTATATCATTGTCTATTAACAAGGAGAATAATCACTCATTCAGTTATCAAGCAGTCAGCAAAGACCTGGCCTTGTGCCCTTAGTGCAAAGAATCATGGGATATCAAGAAGGTTAAATGTGGTTGACATTATGATACTTACATTTTTTATATAATTAGAGTTCTATAACTAACTTGATCAAAGATAAGCAAAGAAGTATTAAAGTCTTTTAGGACTAAGAGAACATATTAGTAAGTCTTCACCTCTTAGTAAAATGATAAAGCCCACATTTCAGCTGATACATACCAAAGAGCATTCATCTATGGCAAACAAGAGAAGGTCATAAGTTTATATATAAATGCCATATTATTACAAAATAGCTTTTAACGGGAAGTTAAGAGATAACAAGAAAGTCTAAAACTGAAATGCAACTGCATCTAAAGGGAGAGAAACAAAATTACTGACCAAATCACTATCTGGAGCCATAGGTTTAGAATAACTCTAAATGCATTCCTTATTGCAAGTTTTTCTGTCCATAATTTAGAAATTCATTTCTCTAACCATAGTCCCAGAATCTCCATGTAGTCATCTGGTGAAATGTACATTAAATATCAGCCATACGAGTTAAGGGTCAGACAATGGGTTTCTATTCCTTTAAATGTATACTATGCACTATCCCTGGTATAATTAAAATTCCTATTTCAAAGCAGGATGACAACAACTCAGCTGTCAAAGCTTTCCCTCAGATTCCACCAAGACTAAAGTAAGGAAGCCAGGGATGGAGTAGCCTGGGGCATGGATAGGCAGAAAGAAAAAGATTTACAGCAAAAGAAGAAATGATGAATTGGAAAGTGGTTGGCCATGGGGACGAAGAGACAAGGTGTACATCAATGGAGGAGAGGGAACGGAAGCTCAGAGCCTATAGGTGAAAGATAGATATGAGGCCTCTTTTCATTCTCACTTTCAAGTAGTATTAACTTTAGAGGCTCATTTTATAAGTCTGTCAGGAAAATGTATGCTCATACACGGAATTGGAATAAGAATATCAATTCTGGGGTTGGAAACAGATGAGAACATACAAATGAAAATATTTGTTCAAGTTCACAGCCATAAGTGATAATGGAGAATTGCAGGTACCTCATAGAGAACAGAATAATCTGATAAGAGGCCAGGTCCATATATGGATGTAGTGATGGTTAAAGGGTAGTGCTGAGGAGGGTAAGTGTTCTCTATTACCCATTCTTCCATTCAGAATGAAAGTCAGATACATCACATAATAGTTCGAAGCTAGGAAAGCTCTTCCATGTAGAGACAGTCTCATTTTATATCCTCAAACTTCACAGAGTCATTCCTTGATGGAGGAGGAGAGGCAATGACTTGTAATATTACCAGACCCAAAACAATGCCAGCTACATAGGTTTCTCTGCCTCATACTTGAACAAGACTACAGAAACTGCTTCCCAATCATCTTTTCTCCAGGTTCCTTCAGTGCTAACAAAAGCAGAGCACAGTGTAATAATCAGACTTCCCCACAAGCAAATTTGTGAACCAAGAAAGGCAGGGCTGGAAAATTCTTGGGCTCCAAGTGTGAGGAATATCTCCACAAAATGTGGTCTATGGCAAGGGGACACAACAGAAACAGTCCACATCAATCCCCCCAAAGCAATCAGCCTTCAAGAACCATTTATCTCTGTAATTAACAGAAGTTAGGTTTGACACACAAGTAACAGTCCCAACCCTGGGGATAAAGACATATAACAGAAGATTCATAAGTAATAACTCCTTAAAGTCAAGCTCACCCATCACAAGATAGGTTACCTAACTAGTGAATATAGTTACATACAAGGAGAAGATGTATTATTTACTTTTCTGTTATGATAAAGCATCATGACTGAAAGTGATTTATGGAAGAAATGATTTACTTGGGCTTGATTGCAGAGAGCTAAAACTCCATCATGCTTGCAAGAGGCATGGCAACAGGAGCAGGAAGCTAAATAATCACATCTTTAATGTGTAGAGGAAAGAGCAGACTGCAAGTAGAGGCAGACATGAATGCTCAAAGTCTGCTCCACCTCCTAAAGGTTGCATAACCTTCCCAAACAGCACCGCCAACTGGGGAGTAATGTACAAGTCCACCTATGGAGATATTTCTCTTCTCAAACCTCCACAACAGAAGGCTAGAAGGTAGAGACATCTAGAGAACACCTATAACATAATCATGCACTCAAACAATAAAGAGAGAGTGTGTTCCGGTGCTCCCAAGAGCTTTTAGTGTATTTGTGAGATGGTTTAGTACCATCTAGAGTGAAGGAAAAGTGTCCCAGGGCCAATGGTAAATGGAGACTCAATCCCATTCATCTTTCAACCATTTATGCCTCTTACGGTCAATTGACACTCTGTGACATATATCAGAAAATCCTGAAAATATAGATGTATCTCAGTGGTAAAGGACTTCAATAGCATATTTGAGGGTTTGGCTTGCATTCCCTAAAGCAGAAACAAAAACTGAAGGTGTACACAAATAAACAAAAGCAAGAGGAGAGACCGACAGATCCACAGAAGAGACAGCATAAAAGATCTAGAAACAGGAGGCAGTAGGGAAATATGGCTGTTACTTCTGGCTTAGAAATCAGTTTACTCAGTGATCTCTGAAAACTATGATCTCTTGGTCTGCGTCTGTTTACAATGATGGACAGGGGTACAGGGGTGATGTGAATGAGTCTAGGTCACTTGGATGATTGCTTTCCACTCCTTCAGATTTTCCTTGATAAACACTAGAAGCTACTAAGCAAATTAACTCTTATTAACAGCTTTTATGTAAAGATACATTATAGGGCTATCATTATGGCTCAGCCATTCAAGTCTGGTGACTTGAGTTTAATCCTCCAAACCCATGTAAGGGTAGAAAGAAAAAACTAACTCCTCAAAGTTGTCCTGACTTCCACATGTGCACCATCTATGCACGACCCCCTCCACACATATCAGGTGCAGAGGTACACAAAATAAAGATATGCCATGTATTTTAAAGGTAAATGTAAATATATAGACTTTTTTCAAGTGTAAGTATTTCCAAATAGTATTACCAGTGTTGACTGTGATAGGCAGCTGAAACCCAATTATCTAACAAGCAGAATTTTTAGAATGGGACTACCAGAGGTTGGGGACAGTAAGGAGGAAAGAGAGGTGGAAGTTACGGAACAGAGACTAAATTATAGTTATACAGGATTAAGAAGTTCCAATGTATTAATGGATGCTACGGCTATTATGAATAATGAAACTGTACCCTATATTTCCAAAAACTAGAAGTTTAAATATCTTTACCATAGAAAATTAAAATATTTTAAAGTACTTTAGCTATGACATGGTACATATAGGTATTAATGCATAAGATAGTATCTCACAGCTCATACTTATTTGCAATTTTTATGTATCAATTTAATGTTTTCAAGAGAAAAACAAAGGGATAGTTAAAATACAAGCTACAGTCTTCTCTATGGAAATGTTCATCAAAGAGCAAAAGAGTTTTATGACCCAAGAGTAATGAGAATATAAGCCATTCTTGGAAATAATTTTTTTAATTTAATTTTATTATATTTCTGTGTGTATATATATGGGTACCACAGTAAGTGGATATCAGAGGACAACCTGCAGGAATTAATTACCTCCTTTCACCATGTGGGTCTCAGGCATCAAACTCAGATCAATGGTTTGATGACAAGCACATTTCCCTACTGAGCCATTGCACTGGCCCCAATTTTATTGTTGTGCATTGTAAGATGTGAGCATGTGGGTACACAGGCCACTGCACATTGTGCAGGTTAAAGGGGAACTTCACAGAATCAGTTCTCTCCATCTACCTTTGCATAGGGTCTGGCAATCAAACTCAGGCTGCCAGAGTTGCTCCTAAACCACATTTTACTCACTGATCTATCTCACGAGGCCAAGAAAAAAAGATTTGATAATGAACTTGAACTAAGAATGTATAAAAATGCTTCCATCTCAAAAATAAGGGACAAATGCAAAAACTCAATAGAAGCATGAAAATGATTTGTACACAGATGGTCATCTCAGTTGAGGCAGAAAATCATTTGACAAAATGCAACAACACTTTTAGTATTGTTACCTGTGGAGTAACCTTGACAGTCCTGATTTTTTAAGTTGAAAAGCTATGAATTAAAAGGAACTTTTTCAATGGCATGCTCAGTATCAAGAAAGCCCTATATGTAATGTCAGATTTAATGGTAAAATATCAAATATTGATCTCTTACTATCAGTAGTAAGATGATATGCTCCTGCCACTGTCACTCAATACTTTTAGATATTCTAATCACTGAATTAGAACAAGCAGAAGAAATATTAGGTGGACAAGAGCTGCTTATATAGAAACTCTAAGAAATACAGACTTTAAATACTTTAAAAGTAACATATTTATGGATTGGAAAGTTTACAAAGTAAATATAATAATTTGTGTGTGTCTCCAAATTGATATTTAAGTTTAATGGAGTCTTACACTCCCACACAAAAAGTGGAAAAACATGTTCTTAACAACCTTATTTATATATCAGAACTGGGCTTCCCCTCACTAGAGATGGAAGTGAATGTTTATACTCAGCTTGGAAATAGTTTGGCACTGCACTTAAATTAAACATATCAGTACCATAAAACTTAATTCTATTCTCAATTATTGTATCCAAGTAAAATAAAAATATACAGCCAAAGGCTTATATAGTAGTATTCAGAGCATCATCATTCATAAGATTCAAAAGGTAGAGAATAATCTAAATGCTCACCAACACATAAATGCATCCGTTCCACTTTACAGCCATCGAATTGAATGGCATTCAAGAAGAGGGATGAACTACTGATACACAACAATACTATGCTGAAAACAGAAGTGTACATATTGTACAGTTCCTTTTATACAATGGGAAAGGTGTAGATGGCTAACTTGAGGCTGCAAGTGGGGAAGCAGACAGAGATAGAGGGAGATAAAGAAGACTTCCCAGTGATTACCATGTCTTATAGTGATTGCAGCACTGGTTATAAGAACATGTGTATTTGGTTATTGTATTTCTTTACAGATATAGAACAGTAAATGAGACAGAGTATTAGGCAATAGTAAAGCAGAGAGGAGACATACAGAGCAGTGATTAGCAAACTTTAGAGCACATCTGCGATGCAGATGCCCTGGATGCTAGCACATGAATTAACTGTATCACAAATTTAATCTGCATCAAGACAGTGATCCATCTAGACATGGGGCCAGGTATTCTGAAACATTTTAAACAAATATCCCTACAAATTGTTTTTGTACTATGCCCTGAAAAGTTGACACTTCTACAAGTCAAAACCTATAGGACCCACAGATACATTCAGCTTCCAAAGTTTATCCCCTATGTATTACCTTCCTGTAGAAATAACAAGTTCCTCTCCTAGCACACCCATAGAACCAGAAATTACCAATATAAACACAGTTTTAGAAGCCATGAACAAAGATTGTGAACAGTACAAAAGCAAAGTGAGATAGTACTTGAGACTTTGGCACTATCAAGACTAATAAAGTTTAAAGCAATGCCCTTGGCAATGTGGAATATAACAACAGAAAGTGTCAAGAGATGGCTCAGTGGTTGACAACACTTGTTGCAGAAGATCAGGTTCTCAGCACCATCTGAACTGTGGACACTTCTCGCCTCCACAGACACTACATGCACATGGCATGTTGGCATGCAGGCAAAGACTACCATACACAAAAGATAAAATAAATAAATAAATCATCTTTTTAACTATTCATATTTTTTTAAGGAGTAGCATTATGACTAGGGCCTAATTGCTTCAGTCTCAGATTCATCCGTTGAAGTCATCTATCCCCAATTGCCTTACTATGTAACCATAATTGAACACAAGGTGTAAGACACTGATGGTAAGTACTAACCAAGTATGGCCCATGTCTTAGTTAAGTGATAAAAGACCAAAACACCATGACCAGAATAACTTGGGAAGTCAAGGATTTTTTTTTAACTTACATTTCCATATCATTGTTGATCACTGAGGGAAGACAGGGCAGAAACTCAAGCAGGGCAGGGACCTGGAGGCAGGAGCTGATACAGAGGCCATGGAGGGGCACTACTTATTTAGGCTTGACCCTCATGGCATGCTCATGTGATTTCTTATAGAAACCAGAACCACTAGTCCAGGGTTGGTACCACCCACCATGGGCTGGACCCTCCCACATCAATCACCAATTAAGAAAATGCTCTAAGACTTTCCTACAACCTGATCTTATGTAGGCATTTTTCTCCATTGAGAGTCCTTTTTTTCAAAAGGTTCTGGCTTGTGGCAAGTTAATATAAAACTAGCCAGCACAGTTGATAACAAAAGGAGAAATTTCAGACATAGGAAATTCAGACATAGGCTTATACTCCTACAGACCTCATAAGAAGTCACCTATGTCCACATTTCTTTCCCACAGCCTGCAGAGTACCTTCCAGTACTAAAGACACTATAACACAGTGAAGGCTCCATGTAGGCACTAGCTCACTTTTCCATGTTAACTGAGTTGTGTAGATGTTATACTGGGTAAGTTTTTGGAGAGAAACCCTTTGTCTTAGCAATAGCCTGGGTTGTCTGGGAATTTCCATGGAAGTCTTGCTCAGGAACTCAATTGAATGCAACCCATTCCCTCCATTGGATGCCTCAACTGGCTACAGGAGATGGCCAGCTGAGACACTGTATCCCCCATTACTAGAGTTCTCGTTAGGGTCACCTTCATAGATTCCAGGAAATTTCCACTGCACTAGGTTTCCACACCATCCCCAAATGCCCCCAATTCTAGCCATCTCTCCTTGTATTCTTTCAACCCCATCTCCCCCAGCCCCCACCCACTCCCAGTCTGCCCAGGGAGATCCATGCACTCCCCCCATCCCTCTTCTCTTTACCTAACTTCTCTAAATATGTGGACTGTAGCTTGCTTTCCATTTACTTAATGGCTAACATCCATTTATAAAGTGAGCATATACCATATTTGTCTTTTTAGGTCTCAGTCACTTCACTCAGGATGGCTTTTTTTCTAGTTCCATCCATTTCATGATGTCAGTCACAAAACCTTTGACCCACAATCTTTATAACCTGCAAGATATGCCAGGGCAATGGTGGTATGGAATTTGTGGGAGTAGCCAATCGATGCCTGATTTGACTTAAGGTCCACTCCATGAGAAGAAACTCATACCGGACACTTATTGGGTAACCAAGAATCAGAGACTAGATAGCCCAGAGACCTAGACAAAAGTCCAATGTGACTGGTCCCACAATAACATTAAAATGATTCCTAATCATATTCTCCTATAAGATCAGTGCCTGACCGGTCATCAGAGAGGCTTCCTCTGGCAGCAGGTAGGAACAGATGCAGAGACCCACAGGCAGAGCCACAGCTAGACATTATACAGAAAGAGAGGTTAAAGTGCAAGTTTCTATCAAATCCCCCCCCCCAAGAGCTCAGGGAATCCTGGGGAAGAGGAAGTGGAAAGATTGGAAGAGCCAGAGAGGATGGAGGACACCAGGAAAAAAGGGTCCACTGCAGAGTACATATGAACTCACACAGACTGAGGCAGCTATCACAAAGCCTACATGGATCCTCACCAAGTCCTCTGCATATATAGTATAGCTACTAGCTTAGTATTTTTATGGAACTCATGAGAGTGACAGCCAATGAATGGGTCTTAACTCTTGGGACTCATTCCCTTATGTTGGGTTGCCAGGTCCAACTGTGATGTGGTGGTTTTTATTATTTTACCTTACTGTTTTATTTAGTTATATTTGTTGTTATCTCTTAGAAGCCTGTCCATTTGTAACGAGAGACAGAAAGGCAGTGGACATGGAGGGGTCGCTGAAAGGAATAGATGGAGACGAGACTGTCATCAGGATATCTTATATAAGAAACAGATCTATTTTCAATTTTTTTTTTAAAAAGGCAAGATTGATATCAACTATGTAAACACCTTGATCTTGACTTCCAGCCATCAGAGAAAATCCATTTCTCTTGGTAAGCCACCTAGCCAGTAGACTTTTGTTACAGCAGCTATACAGGACTAATGTGCCTTGAGTCTGGATTCAAAAGTATCAAATAGTCTGTACACTTTGTTTAATGGTTGCTGCTGTCACAGATATGGGGCTTTAATCAAATACACATACAATATGAACTAGTCCCAGTCAGATCTCTTAGGTTCAAGTAAACAAAAGTGACTATGACTGATTTAAGCAAAACTAAAACCTACTGAAAAGGTCTGAAAAATTAGGTAAGATCCATAACCCAACAGTCAAAATCTACCTACAATGTTATCTCAGTAGTTTGTAGAACTTTTAGGCTTTAAGGAATACATTTATAACAACTGTAATTAAAAACATCATACCACAAACTCCACATGTACAGTGCAGACATTGCTGTCCCATGAAATTCTGACATGAGCAAGAGCCTGCTGAGGTCTCCCTGCCCTTGTAAGGAGCCCTGAGAAAACCAGTGCCTACCATTTGGTGTTCGTAGCCTCTGCCAAGATCCTCGGAAGGTTGCTAAATGTATCTTAACCAACAAAAGACCCAAATCATAAGGAAGGGCAGTATCATGTTTTATTCCTGCCTATCAGATCATACCCCAGTCCTAAGGAGAATCCCTGGAGGAACCAGACCTGGTAACACTCAGAAGGCTGGGGGAGGGGGAAGAGTCCAGGCCAGCTTGGACAGTAGAGTGAGCCTCTTCAGTGAAAAAGAAAACAAAGAGACAAAGCAGAGAGGGTGAGAGGGATGGGGGAAATTCCTGTCTTAGAGGGGCTACAAGAGGTATTTTCAAATCTCAAGAGCTGCCATGAAGAGAACGGGATGTATTTCATATGGCTACAGAGGGCAGAATCTGGGACCATGTTCAGCTGAAATGGATTTCAACTTTGAACAATGGAAATCGTCTAATGAGAAACATGATGCCAGCTCGCAAAGGCCCACTTTGAAGAGCTTTCAGAGAGGCCGTGCGATGAACTTTATGCTATAAAGGTTCCTACCTTAGGGTGTATTGAGTTGTACTATCTCAAATTCATCTAAAGGCGCTTTCAAAACAGAACCCACAACAAACTATAAAAAGCATTTAATGCTAAAATTTGGGGAGCTCAATTGTTAATATCCAACAATGACGCTGCAGAGCAGTTTAATACACTAGGGAGTTTTATAGGCTAATTAACCCCCAAGCCCAAAAATATTTCTAGTATAAGCCAAAACTAATTAGTTTTTTGCAATATTACAATTTCTTTCCACCTTTTCAATTCTGAAGTGGAAATGCTAGCCATTTTCACACCCCTCGCCTTTGTGCACACATGCTTAACCCATATTTAGTTTGTTGGCTAAAATTACAAACACTTGAAATAATAAGTACTTCTTTTAGGTATGAATGATGTTATTTTCAAATGAGGGAAAATGTGAAGAAGGAACTTCTCTCTTTTCAGTATATATTTATTTCAGATATCATTTTAAAGAAGGAAAATAAAAACGTCTTTGTCCCCTTGTTTCTTTTTCTTTTTTTTTTCACAGCTCTTTAAAAAAATATTTCTTATTTTACATATTGATCCCAGTTCCCTCTCCCTCTCTTCCTTCCTTCCTTCCTCCCTCCCTCCCTCCCTTGTCCCCAACCACCCTCCCAACCCATCCCCCCCCCACTCCACAGGGAGGGATCAACAAAATCTGTCTAGTCATTTAGAGTAGGGACTAGGCCCTCCCTCCTGCCTCTAGGTTAAGGGAGTATCCCTCCATGGGGAATGTGCTTGAACAGAGGACTACTTAGCAAATGTTTCAAGAAAGATCTCTTACCCTATAGGCAAGAAATGATAAAATGTTGAGGTATTAAAAAAAGAAAAACAAGATGGAATTCATACCATCTTCTTAGTACCCATCACCTGGATCTCACCCCAGAGACACACAGGAAAGCACACACTCTGAGAAGAAGGTGTCCTCCAAGCAGTAAGCCAGCAGCCAAGGGTCCATTTTGGATACTTTTCAGAGCCCCTGAGAGAGCCACAGGCACAGAGGAATTGTGTGCCCATGCTAATGATGCTTTAGGGCCCCAATAGATTCTTGAAAAAGAAGCCCTGTGTTATAAAGGAATCTGAGATTCTTCAGTTCCAAGATTAGCTAGCTGGTCAGCTTGAAAAAGGGAGAACATTATTCTAAGAATATCACTTTCTTTTAGAGTATTGTGAGACCTAGAGCAATGGGCCCACAATAAAAGAAAGAATAGGAGAGGTAATGGAAGAGGAAGGAGGGAGAGAGGCAGGAAGAGAGGGAGAGGTGTAAGACCCTAAAGTTTCTGAAAGCAGCACAGAACAGTAGTGTGACAGAAAACTTGGGTGGTCTCACTAATGACTTAGCTCTACTGGCCTGGTAAAACACTACTTCAGATGTAGAAATCTCTGCAGTCCAGGTAAGAAGAATGTAACAGACAGAATGAGATTTTAGGACTCTTTTACAAACATACCAAAACCCCCTGATACTTTGTGAAGCACAGTAGTGGAACTTCACTGGGGGCTATGATCCCTTAGAAAAATTGGTGACACCTGAGCCAACTGAATCCTCTATCATCTTAGAAAGTTTTTAGTCTGGGGCATCATAATCAGAAAGACAGGAGGTACTTCAGCAAAGGTTCTATATTTATAAGCCAGAAAGGTCATGAGTTTGTCCATCCCCAGGAAACAAATTACACCAAGTGCACAGTCAAAGACCTCAGGGAAAAAAGAGAAGAAAGCAAAAAAGTTGCCATCCATTTTAGCATCTTAGCAGCACACTGTTAAGTGATCTATCTCCCCAGTCCCTCTGAAGACAGAGCTCAGTAAGTGCAAGGCTTATGGAGAGGCCAGAGAGAGTGTGGTGTCACCATGGTATCAGACCACAGGAGGCAAAACTGACTGAATGGTGGTCCAGCGTAGTTAATGATGTTGCTAGGAAACTCACATCTACTATAATGTACCCACTCGGCTTTCTGTGCATCATTTACTCACCACAAATAACATGGCAATATCACCCATAATGTTGGAAGGATGCCCACCATAAGCAGATGAGGAAAATTTCTGCAACCGAGGCCAGAGGCCTTGCACTCTACACACTGGTCATATTGCCTGGTGCCCCTCAAGGGAGATTATCAATCCCATGGGGATACACACCACCCACATGGCGTGCCAGAGGTTTCTGTTAAATCTCTAATGCTTCACATGGGACAGATTACACACCACAGGCAGTAGCTGCCTGCAAATAGCCTGGCTGCAAGCACAGGAAGAACAGCCATGAGTACAATCTCAGGAAGAAACCAGAAATTATAAATTGGGATTATGGGAGTAACAGACCCTAGGAATGCAGCCTGCTTGTGATTTGTGTGGATCTGCAGTATTCACCCAGCACTCAGTATTTGCTAGGAACTCAGTGTAACTGGTAAACAGAGGTAAGCAAAAACAGTGGGGGCTACTTTGGAGTTCATAACAGAGTAGTGAAGGGAGTCCTATAAATATTCTAACTATAAACCAATGTGTGCAATCTAAAACATGAGGATAAACAAAAAATGATGAGGATACCAAGGAAAAATCCCACTAATGGAACCAAGCACGGCCATAGGCGTTCTTCATGGCTTGTTATATGCAAGGAATGGGGAGGGCTAGGGAAGTCTGCACAACTTCCAAGTCTGGTGTCATGGCAGCCTACAAAGGAGAGGTCACTCTGCTCTTAGTAAAGAGAAGGAAAAAAGGAAGAGGTATCTGCAGCAGGAATAGGAAAAAATTCAGTAGATCCTAAAGGGAGGAATGTAGAGCAGTGGCTGTTGTTAGGGCAGTGCTGTCGATCAAATCTGATGGGAGTAATAAATGCACATACATTTCTCAAAATCTTCCAGTTATTGAACTGAAGCAATCAGACAAATGAAATTAAGAGTCTATTTCCTTAGCTTAATATATTAAAATATCATTTCACCATGCAGTCAATCAGTATTTGTGTGTGTATATGTGCACATGTTTGTGTTCATGTGAGAGCAGGTACACATTTGCACACATCAATGTGGAAGCCAAAGGAAAACCTCAAGTATTTTTCCTCGGTGCTATCCACCTTTTAGAAAGGATTAATATTTTTGAGATACTTTACATACTTGTCATCTTTATTAAGTCTCTATATTAGATAGACTTTATTTCAGTGGGCTGTTCAACAGCACAGTTCTAAACAGAAGATCAGAAAGGAAATATTCAACTCTAAGAATAGGTACAAAGATCTATACACAGACTATTACACATATGCCAGTGCAGAAGGATCAAATGTGATACAATGTCTTCTCCAGGTATTAATAGCTATCATTTATCAGGTTCTTATGGTGTGCTCTTTTACATGTGCTATGTCATTCAATCCTTTCTCATATTTTATTGACATATAGTCATTGTACACAATAATGGACTTCATTCATAAAGACATTCCACTCAAGTACTTCATATACTTTAGTATATCCATTTAATTGTTACAAAGATAACCCCCATAAAATAAATATTGCTATTATCTCCATTTTACAGAGGGAAATTGAGGCTCAGATGTGAGAGTGCCTGTCCAAGGTAACAAGAAAGAGCTGAAGGATTGATTTGTCTGCATCTTATGATAGCACTGCCAAATACACACTAGATCATAATTTTTTTTCTCCCTCCTAATGTACCACATTAGAACAGGAGATGGCCACTTCAGGACTGGATCTTATTTGACGTTGAATCTCTCCCAACACAGACAGTAACTATCCCTCTGTCTAGTATTTTTGAATGAACAAACAAATGAATGGTCACACTGAATGGTTACTTTTAGTTTTGTTCACTTGTCCATCTAACTATATACTGACCAGCATGATCCCTATCTATAACTATTACCTATAGGGCTTGATGTTGAATAATGTTAAAAAAAAACATCTTAGCATGCAACACAACCACCACCAGAGTTTTGTGAGTCCTAAAAGGAAGATAATATAATAAATGCCACTTCTGAGGACAAAAACAAAATGTACACTGCCACCGCATTTGAATTGGGAACTTCTAAAGGCATTATGTTCATTCTGGAAGCATGGGAAAGTTCTAAGAGGGAGTCCAATAAAGCAGAAAGCAAATGGAAGGCTTCTTTTGAAAGGGGCAAAAGTGTGGCCTGAGAGCCTCAATGACACACCCACAACATTTCAGGACCTTTAATGACAACACCAGATCCTGCAGATATCAACAGGAAAGGGAAAGATAATAAATATTTAAAGTCGGGTACTGACTGAGATAAAATAGAATTTTGGTACACACCTGTAATCCCATCACTTGGGAGGTGGTAGTGGGAGAATCAGGACTTCAAGGTCATCCTCCCCTACATAGTGAGTTCAGGGCCCATTTGAGCTACATGAAAATCTGTCTCAAAAAAGAAAAGAAAAAGAATTCAGTACACAAATAATTGGTACAGTACAGCCTAATGTTTTGGAGCCAGAAACAGGCATTTAAAAAGGAGGAGTCAGTGAGGCTGCAGTCAAACTAAAAAAGCATGAAATGTTACTTGGGTGGTTCTATAAAACCAAACAAAAAAAAAAATAATCTAAGTTTTACTAAAGCTGTTGATATACCTGACCATATTAGTTTTAGTGGAGAATAGGGATCAAAGATTTCTTGGTAGGTACAAAAGGAAGGAGGGAGGGAGGGAGGGAGGGAGGGAGGGAGGGAGGGAAGAATTAAAGTTGTTAATTGCACAAAAGGATACAAAGGACAATGGGCATGACATCAGTTTTTAAGATGTATTTACTTATTATGTATACAGTGTTCTGCCTGCATGTATGCCAACAGGCCAGAAAAGGGCACCAGATCTCATTATAAATGGTTGTGAGCCACCATGTGGTTGCTGGGAATTGAGCTCAGGACCTCTGGAAGAGCAGCCAGTGCTCTTAACTGCTGAGCCACCTCTAAGGAAGCACGTGCAATTTTTCACAAAATGACCATAACAGAAGATTGAAGATCTAATTGTTATTTGTGATTTATATGCCTCTAGGTCAAAGCCTAGATCATACAATTATATTACATTATGTTATATTTATAATCATGTTTATATTTACTATTAGCATATGTATACATGATACATGTAGGTATGCATGGCATGGTACTTACGTGGAGGTCAGAGTGTTCTCTGAATCAAACTCATCAGGTTTATCCAAAAAGTATCTTTACCTGATGAGCTATCTTACACACTGGCCCTATAATCCATACTTTCATGGAATATTGAAACCAATGGTTAATAACAATAAAATTCATTATTAAGGATTGCATTCAACATTGAAGAAATAACTATCTTACTCACAAAACTATGTTAAACATTGTGTCATCTCTTTGATTCTCTGTTGGGTACCACCCATCTAGTCCTGTCGGTGCTTGAAAGAAGTGTGGATTGAGAAAAGGCAGGGAGAACATTGAAGATACTAAAGAAAAGACAGTGACAGGATAGAGTCGGGAGAGCATTCCCGTGAATATTGAATTCTCCCCAAGTGTAGTTTTCAAACCCTTTTATACCCCAAGCCAAAGGGGTGGGCAAAAGACTTCTTTTACATGAAACAAAGAACACTCAAAACATCTAATAGCTCAAACATGCTGTTATTAGGTCTTAAGGAGCAAAACATCCAGCATACACACCCTTCGCCAAACATCCTGTTATCTAAGGGAGACATAGAGCAACTACACTTTAGGTCAAACATCCTGATGACTGACCTTAAAGGAGTGAAAACAAGCTTGAACTATCTAACCTTAAGCCAAGATAAGCTCAAGGTATAAGATGAAGTCACTATGAACTCCCACAATTTTCACAGCTGCATGGGCTAGATACTATTTTTGCTTTCATTTGGGAGATAAGTTAGAGGTACAGAAAGATTGAGGATGAACATGATCATGGTCAAGTCAAAATTCGAACCCATCCCTTCTGATTCCAGATCTCCTGCGAGCATTGAGCCTGAAAGGTGCTAGGACTAAGGAAGGAAACAATGTGTGCCCTTTGTGAAAGTTAGTATTTCCAGCTTGACATGATTTAGAGTCGTTTCTTTAAATGTCTGGGAGGGAGGTACTAGACTGGATACATTAGGAAGACCCATTCTAACTGTGGTTAGCATGATTCCATGGTCTGGGACCCCAGGCTATACAGGAATGAAAAAGAGATGAACACCAACATCAATGACTCTCTTGTTCGAGTGTGGATATAATGTGACCAGCAACTTCAATCCTCTGCCACCATGATGGATTGTGCCTTCTAAATGTAAGCCTAAACAAACATTTTCCCTTAAATTGAATGTCAGGAATTGTGCCACAGCAATAAGACAATAAATAATATATATTAAGTTGTGGGGTACATATGATGAAGACATTCTTCTCTTTCCTTACATTTACCCAAAGTAGCAGTACCAAAATGGATGTGTCAGATCTTCAAACATCTTTTGAGGTCTAATTTAGATATTCTTAAATTAGTGGAAGACATTTTCTACTTTGTGGATATAGTTTCCATTTCATGTGTTACTTTTTACCTAGGCTACATATGTCCCTGAGGTTTTATGTTTCCAATGAAGCTGCTAATGAAATCAATTCACAAGAAGTTCTGAGAGGGAAAATGCTGGTGTTTTAGTAGAAGTAGGAACCAGTGAAAAACTTGTATTTCTTGGATAAGTAACTGCTAATGTGAAACGCATTGACAGTTCCCTCTAGTAAAGCAAAAAAAAAAAAAAACAAGGAAAGTAATCAGGCTTTCTCCTTTATCTTCCAACGACTCACATATTCAAGCTGTGAAGGGCAATAGAAATGATAAAAATAAGAGGCACTCAAGTCCATATTTTGGGCTAGGGAACTTACCACCTAAGAGCTACTGAAAAGCAACATTTTGGTTTCTAAAGAGCATGAACTGAAGCCTTTGGATAACCCTGAGGGGAATTTAAAATGACCCCCACTGCTGGGCTATCTACAGACAACATGCTAGGATGTGGCGGCTTTCTTGATGTTCTGGAAGGGATGCTAAGTTGTATGAATGTAGTTTGGATCCTTGCTCTGCTACTAACTTTGCTTTGTGACCTTGGAAAGTACTAGGCCCTTTGATCTTCATTTTGGAATTAAAGAATAATAAAGAATGATATCATCTAAAGGAGATTTGAAGATGAAAGGAGAGAGGGCAGATAAGAAGATATGGGGGTTAGATATATATATATATATATAATATAGCTCAGTTGACAAATTGGTTGCTTAGCATACAAGCATCACTAAATTGCCTCCATTGTAATGCATAACCCCAACACTCCAGAAGAAAATACAGGTGGATCAGAAGTTAATTCAAGCTCATCTTTAGCTACATAGTGAACATGAGCCAGCCTTGGTTACATAAGATCCCATCTCAAAACAAACAAGAAAATTGTAAGCATGTACACACACGCGCGCACGCGCACACACACACACACACACAGAGTGTGACTTTTCCTTGGTAGACTTGGAAAAATATTCATCATAGATAGGTCAATGACTACAGAGGAACAACCAACAATTCCAGATAAGCAGTAAGTTTGGGGTTACTTATATCAATATGGGTGACTCAAAAGGGCATCTATATCACCAAAATCCCAGCCCCTCTTGGGGAATGACTCAGGAAAGCTGCTTCCCTGGAGCTAGCTATATAAGTAGCTCTTACAGCTGGTCAGAGAATTTCCTCTCCCTAGCAATTGTTGCTCCTTCTATTGTTATGGAAATGATATGCCTTCAGTGAGAGATCACTTCACACATTTAAAGATGAAGGAAAGCTCTTTACATAAGCGCCTGACTGATTGAGGCTAACACCCAAGTAAGAGTTGACCTGCAACATGAGATTTCATTAGTTTATACACATATTAGTCTTGTGCATTTTACATACCCAGTCATCCTTAAATCTCTGTCCAGCCCTGGCCCTGGGATATGCTTCAAAATTTTAAAGAGAGATGAGAGACTACAGGTCTGGCTGTTTAGACAGTTAGTAGATTTATATAGCAAAATATCACATATTGCCAGAATTTATTTTTTAGACACACCCGTGTTTTTCTTTTTTGAATAGCTGTTAACCAGCATCATCTTGCCTGCCTGGCAGAGCCACATCTTCTATGATAAGAGCACAGGGGAATTAATGACAGATCTGAACTTAATGATGTTTGTGACCCTACACTGCCTAATCTTAAATACCCTTAGAAGTTATGTCTTTGTACCAGGTGATCCTACATTCAAAACAGCTGGACAAAGCAGCCTTACAGACTACAGCCAGGATTTCTGAATCTTCTTCGAATCCTCCATGACAGCGCTCCTTACCAGCAGGAAGTAGTTTGGAAAGAACGACGCCCAAATTCCCAAATATTGTCTATAAATGTTTGTTTTCATTTTAATGGACTTGGTTATATAAAATAAATAAATAAATAAAAATTAAAAAAAAAAGAAGTTATATCTTTGGTATATAGGAATCAGGGCCTAATGGATGCTAAGTCAGTGCTGTCTCCTTTGTCATGGTAATTGGAGTTGAATGGCTGGTCAGTCCTGGTAAGTAACCATTTACATGCTAGCAACTTAAATTTCACTTATCTCTAACAAACCAGGTTAGCCTACTACTTATTTTGAAGGCAGTGCTCCTTTAGCTAAATTGTGGGACTTAATGTCTCCTAAACAAAAAGACATTATTAGACATTATTCTACTGTTAATTCCTTTATAATGCCATTGTATCACTTTGAGTTTCTTCTATATCAGTATAACCTTGGGAAAGGGTTCTGTAATCTTCTCTTTCACCCTCTGAGACTTGTAAGTTTTGTTTATTTCCTTAATCTTATGAGTCCATCATTCTCTTCATAGGTTCCCTAAGTTTAGCTTTTTATATGACAGTTGCTTGCTTTACAGAATATTCAGGCCATATACTCTTACACCAAAAGATGCTTGTAAATGTCTACATTCCTCTGCCCTTGTGAAAGAACTTTGAATTAGGACCTAGCTCACATGCAAGCACTCTAGCTACCCAATACTTTACTGAGACTCACTTGAAATCTTACTAATGGACCTCAATGTGTCATCTGCTCTGTTCATCACACAGAACCCACAGGAAGACTAGGGTTGCAATTCCTATTCTACTACAAGGCCATTCATACAGTACAGAGATTTGTTTTCCAAAAGCAAAACTTCCTGGAGAAACATCTGTAATGAGTAGGGTTTTTCCTCCCACCGCCAGTCTTGTCCCCGCTGCCGCACCAGCCCCAATTAACACACTGAGACTCTGTATTAGATATAATTCTGTTGGCCAAGTAGTAGTTTCTTATCGGATAGCTCTGTCTTAATTATTAACCCATTTCCATGTATTTCCACGTGGTCTTACCAGGGAGAGGTGGCTGGCAGTTCTGCTTCCTCCAGAATCTCCATCTTGACCCTCCTTACTACTTCCTCCAATCCTCATTGTCTCCTAGTCCCGCCTATCTTGCTTTCCTATTGGGAAACAGTGCTTTATTTATTAAACCAGTATGAGAAACATATACAGAATGACATCTCCCATTATCTCCTCTTTTCTGTCTAAAATAAAAAACAAGGGTTTTAACCTTAACATAGCAAAATATATAACATAACAGTTATAAAATAAGAATCACAGTTGACAATATTTAGTCCATTAACATTTAGCAAGATTTAAGAAACTATTCTTCATCCATCCTATATTTGTGAGTCTAAAGTCCTATGTGTAACTTATCTTTCAGCCTAACTAAGGAAAACTATAACCATAACTATCCGTCTTCAATGCCTTCAAAGACCACAGAAGGATAATATATAAACTCCAGAAATGACAGAGACATCTCGCCTTGTCAGTCACCTGAAGTTCTTCTGTAATCTTCCATCTTCAGCCCATAGGCCATAGTGAGTCTGGCAGACTCTTCAGCAAAGCAGGGAACTTTAAACTGACTTCTTGTATTGGCAGTTTGTCAGTCACTTTTCTCTGTGTCCTGTAGACTGTCTGGCAGACTCTTCCATGAAGCAGGAACTCTGTAGCAATGTCCATCTTGAATCAGCAATCACTTTTCTGTGGGTCCTGCATGTCCAGTTTATACAGCATAAAGTCAAACAGTCCAGACAAGAGCAGTATCTTGTCCAAATGGCTAGTCTTGCCATATTGGAAGTAAACTCCATAACGTGTTTCTTTAATGTCCATCTTCCTTTCTGACGCAGGTCGTGTTGCCAGGAGCATTTATGTCTCACTGTCAAGAAAAACCCTAAACCATTTTAAATGCCATATTCTGTAGGTCTTTGAAAGTTTTGAAGAATGCCTATCCATCTCAAATACATCTCTGTATATCTAGAAAACCTAACTAACACTATAAGTTTTGACTATTATTGGTAACTATCTATAATCTGTCCTAAATTATACATTACATTTCTAAATGAGATATATGAACACAATACCTAAACAAGAGGAGAAATATACATATCATCAATTTGACTTTAAATTGTATCAATAAATGAAAATCCATTCCAAAACAAAGTATTTATATCTATACCATAATCCCCTTTTTACCTTTAAAAAGATATTTGTTGTGGTCATTAACCATTTATAACCAAGCCCATTTAAATGAAACAAACATTTTTAAACAATATTTGGGAATTTGGGTGTCGTTCTTTCCAAACTGCTTCCTGCTGATAGGGGGCGCTGTCATGGGGACCCTAAGAAGATGGCTTTAGTCTACAAGGCTGCCTTGTTCAAGCTGTTTTAAAAGTTGGATCACCACGAACTCTGTTTCAGGGGGTCTGGCTTGATCAAACCACATTAGTCTGGAAGGAATCCACAGCTTTTCATTTTCTGTGGAAACAAAAATAGAAATCCTTTTCCCCAGTAACTTGTCCTTGAACTTAAATTTTGAAGTCAAAACATTTTTAAAATATATAAATTTAATTAATCCAGCAGTATTTCCTTTAACAGTTGTTTCCTCAATAGTCAAACGATATAAAGACAATATAATGCCATATAGTACACAGATTCTTTTTGAGCTTTTCATTTTTACATGACTTTATTATTACTCTTTCTTCTTTTATTCTTTAATTTTTTTGAGACAGGGTTTCACTGTGTAACTCTTATCTGTCCTGGAATTTACTCTGCATACCAGGTTTACTTTGAAATCACAAGATCTGCTTGCCTCTGTCTCTCAAGTGCTGGGATTAAAGGCATGTGCCACCACACCCAGCTGTTCTCTGTCTTTTTAAACCCATTTTTTTTCCTCCCAAGCCTACGTATTTTTTAAAACACACTGTAAACCTTTAGCTTTTACTTAATGTGAATCTGTCTTTACTGTAAATCTTTATCTTTTTCTGGCCATGAGTCTTTTATCAGGTAAACAACAACATTGCTAAAATGAAAGTCATAGCTGTGTCAGCCGCCGTCTATCCAAGATGGCGGCAGCTATTTTACCGCCAGCACTGAGAGCTGTGTTCAATGTCTTGGTCAGCGCTGCCATCCAGCAGGCATGCTGCCGGCTTGGAGATGTGGTCACTGCCATTACCATCTCTCATACACACAAATAAATTGTTAGCAGAGTTATTTAAAAGCCATGCGGTTTTTTGCCGCTTATGCTGAGTCAGGAAACTTTTCTTAAAGGAGCTGCGTGAATATCTGCTTGTATTGCGGTAAATAAGGATCAGGATAAACAAATAGGCCGAATAGATGTTTAATCAGGGAGAAATAACTTACAACCTAGACAGATGAACACCAGGAAATTCAACCCGATCCTCTCCTGTCCGAGTCACGCCAGAAAGAGAGCGCCTTCCTGGCCCCCTCCGACCTCCTTCCTCAGGTCACCTCCGCCCATGGCTCCACCCCCCAATGGGCGTGGCCAGTGCCACAGAAGGACTACAACACTACATGCTTGTCTCTCGCAGAGTCCAACCGAGAAAAATGCTGCTACCAAGAGACCTTGTTTGTCTCTGTTCTTTTGTTTTTAAAACCCTTTTTTAAGCTTTTGTTAAATTTTAAGTGGAAGTTCTTACTAGCCACATGGGCGCCATATATAAGGAGTAAGGTTTTTCTGCCCGCAGCCTCTGGTCTTGTCCCGCCGCCGCGCCAGCCACAAATAACACACTGAGACTCTGTATTTGATATAATTCTGTTGGCCCGGTACTAGTTTCTTATCGGCTAGCTCTGTCTTAATTATTAACCCATTTCTATGTATTTCCATGTGGTCTCCTTACCAGGGAGTGCGGCAGGAGTCTGGTCTCCCCGGTCTCTCCATCTTGGCTCTCCCTTCCTACTTCCTCTTCCTTCCTTGTCTCCTAGTCCCTCCTATCTTCCTTTCCTATTGGCCAATAGTGCTTTATTCATTAACCAGTATGAGAAACATATACAGAATGACATCTCCCATGAAACGTCTGATTCCCAGATTGAGAAATTAAGTTACAAAATGGCCAAGGAAAGCCCTGTTCTGCAAACAAGTTCATTTTCACAAGGGTAACTATGCAAATCCCATAGGCCAAATTTTGTGTTAATATCAAACTGATTTATTAATTACTGAAAGAGATTTGTTTATATTGTTTATTTATTATATAATCCTTGGTCACTTCCAAAAGTTGTTGCAATGAATCTTAACCAAAAAAGCTAAGAATTAAATATTTATTTTGTTTCTCCTAAACAAACTGCATATCAAGGTAAGGAAACCAAGTGACTGAAGAGGTGAAGCTCTCTTTGGAAGAATTTCAACTAATTAAGGCAAAAAGGTTTTTTTTTTTTTTATTTTATTTTTGAGATGATATAATTCAGTCACTTCCCCCTTCCCTTTCCTTCTTACAAAGCCCTTCTTGCTTTTTCAAATTCAGGCTTTTTCATTGTTACATACATGTATGTGTGTTTACATATACATGCAAATATACATGTACACACACACACACACACACACATATATATATATATATACAGACACACACATACACCTAAATACATAAAAAAATCTGTTTGTTTTATATGTTCATGTATATGTTTTCATGGCTGACCATTTAGTACTGGATAGACATTGGTGAGTTCTTCCCAGAATTTTTTTAATACCCATTTTATACCTCTCAATCAAATGACACATCTGGAAGTGGTGAGTAATTAATGGTGTGCCCATTGTGAAAAAAGTTGGTGGAAAAACTTTTTTTAACAGCTGGATCAGACTGAACCCACTAAGAGTAACTCCATCTTAGAGTAACTGTCCTGGCATGAGAAAAGAGCTTTTCTAAAGAGATGAATGAGCTGCTTCCTTTTAGGCTATCAAAACCATTGCAACAATGGAACCCAAAGAATCAAGCTGAAGACAGAAAAGGCTGAAGCCCCATGCCAGCCTGAAGAGGAGCTTACCTCCCAGGAAGAGATTTCATACAATTCTGACAGAGGACTTAATCAGCTACCTTTTAGGACAGATTACAGTCAAGGCATAAATGTGCCAAAAATGTATCAAACCACACCTTTTTGGGGATGCTAGTTATGTGTATCTCTTGTCATCAAATTTCTCTTTTGTTGTTGTTGCTGCTTTTTGCTGTTTTGAGACAGGGCCTGACATATTCCAGGCTGGCCTCTAACTTTATCTCACAGCAAAGGATGGTCTTGATTATCTGATCTTTCTTCCTCTACATCCTTTTCCTGAGTGCTGGGTTATAGCCATGCTTGGTTTATGGGGTACAAAGCATCAGATAGAGCATTTTGTGAATGCCAGGTACATACTATATAACCGAGTTATGTTTTCCAGCCATTCTGGCCCTCTACTAAAACCTCGATGTCAGTGCCCTTGAAAATGGACTTGGAGGCAATGGGATTCATTTTCATTTTCATTTTCCCAATGTGGCCACATTTCACTCATCTCTGATTTTCACTATGAGCTGTATCTGTATTAGTGTGTTGGGGACAGGAGACTAAGCCTGGCTTGTTGGGGCTGTGTGAGTTTTGGCTTTGATCCAAAAACTCCAGTAACATTAGTGATAATAACAAGCCATTATGTGCTCCTTGAGGTAATGTAACAGGAAGCACACAACAGACCTATCAAGGAGGTGTACAAGAAAAAAAAATGTATGCAGGTAAGTAGGCTTGAGCACCCATACATGTGGATTAATTGTAACAATCTTCTAGACCTGAAGTAGAAAGAGGAACTGAGGTATACCAAATATGCAATTGAAGCCACACTGACATTTGTTGTGGAATGTGAGACATTTCACAGTTCGTATGAACCAGTGTCTAACAATTAGCAGGAGTAAAGGAAGCAAAGTAAAGGGTGGAACCTACTCCATCATTATGAGAAATGTGATGACATAAGTACCAAGTGCAATGAATGAGTCTTGCTTAGGTTCTGATTTAGACAAACCTGTTGTCACAAGGAAAATGTGAAGCAACCAGAAAAAAAATTTAGACTGTTTGCAAGTGACATTATAGAATTATTGTGGATTTTGTTACACATCAAAATGGTATAACATTTGCTGTTAAAGTCCTCATCCTCTGGAGATGAACTATTTATAGATATAATGAGGTGCCTACTTAACATATCAACATAGACCTGGCCATCAGGCTCTCCCTGACATCCCTCAGTCCCTGCCTGTTATAGGGTATGGCTGGCATGCCCTGTCCCCTACCCTAAACTTCACCAGCCGAGGGGCTGTGTTGCTCTTCTCTATATAATCCATCTATTTTGGTTACCTGGTCCTTTCTTTCTTAGTCTACTCTCTTTTGAGCCTCCTGGCCATTGCATCTGGTTCCCCTTTCTTCTCTCTTCTCTCTTCCCTCACATGGCTCAGGGGCATGTCCACTCTGGACTCTACCAGAAGTAGGTCTGGTATCCCCAGGAACTGATGTTAGACAGTTGTGAGCTAGCTTGTCAGTGCTGGGACCAGAACCTGGGTCCTCCACAAGAGTATTCAGTGCTCTTGACTACAGAGCCATCTCTCCAGTACCTTAATGAGGAATTTGTGTAGATCATATTGGTATATGGGCCTGTCTTTGGGGATTGTCTTGGTGGTTAATCAGTGCAGGAAGAAGACCCAACCCATTGTGAACTGCAAACTTCCCTATACTGGGGGTCCAGAACAGTTTTAAGAGTGAAGAAATGGAGCAGAGGAGAAACAAGCAAGAATCCATGCATTTTTTTCTCTCTCTGCTCTTGACTATATGTATGAGGCTTTAAGTTCCTGCCTTGACTTCCCCACACTGATGGACAGGCACCTGGAATAGGAAGGCAAATAAATCCTTTCTTCACTAATTTATTTTGCTCAGAGTTATTTGATCACATCAACAAAAACGAAGGAACCCACACAAAGCATAAAATCACAGTGAATGAGTTGTGCTATGTTTGTATTTACAGAGGTAGTGAGCAGCCTTTGTTTGGCCACTCCTTTGCCCTAGGATAAAAAGGAAACAAAGGATAGGTCTTCTGTCTCTAAAGCTGCATTATTCAATATTCTCAACTACATCAAGCCAGATCACAGGGGGAAAAATGAACTTGACAAGTATTGCTTTCATTGGCAAATTACAGAGCTAACTTTTGATTGAGTACCCATTTGCGTAAAGGCTAATAATCTGCAGATCATTTTAAAAATCGTATCATGGAAAATTACATGTCCTAAACCAACTTTCCCTGCCACCGCAGAGAGCTCTTATTCTCTTCTGGCACCCTCAATCACTGCAGTGTTACAGGAACCCTTGTTAATTTTTTTTTTTTAAATTATTCTACTTTATTCAGTAGGTGCTCTCCAACTCAGCTTTCATAAAAGAAATAAATTAGTCACTCCCTGGAGGTGTCTTCCTTCTGTTGATGGAGGGCTCTCAGGTCAGCAACTGTCTCTGAGAGCTTCACAGCAATGGAGATGGCATACCTAAAGCGTGGCCTTTCTCCTACCTCATTCTCAGTGCATCCAGCTCCCCAAACACACCATCACCAACTTCCCCAACCCCTCTTACTTTTCTAACTCACTGCATGGGGGTGCTCCCAGTTTTTAGAATTTTATGAAAGCAAGACAATCTGATGGACTAGTCCTCAAATTTGACTTCTGAAATGCTAAAAGTTAAGAAACATAATTAAACTGCCAGTGCATTAACATTTATATAAAATATAAACCAAATGCTTATCCTGATTCACCAAACAAATTACACTTTGAACATTATAAAAAAAACCAGCTACTTATCACTGGCACCATTTGAAATTATTGCTAGTACTACAACTCCAAATGCCTAAGATGTCTTAAATACAAACCCTGAACATTTACATACTGATTTCATGAGCAAAGCAAAAGGTATTTGCTGGTAACAGTACAGGACTCAGCAATTTTATTGTCTGAGTAATCCTGGTTCGTTCTGATATGAAAATTCAATTATTTTAGAACGGGCCCTCTCATTAAATTTTGACAAGCACTACGAGCCCAGTACCACTTATAACTCGAAGAGACCGGGGGTGCCTGATAGCACCACACTGAATTTTAAAATGTAGTATTTTTGCAGGACAAGATTATCTGACAATTTTGTATTAAAAGAAGAAAAAATTAATCAAATACATTGTAATATTCAACATTGGTATATTTGCTCTTCTCTTTACAGATATTTTACTAAAATTTGCTGCAAAAATGTTTATTGCATGCTTTCTCCCAGATTTCACAACTGAGCAATGTAGTAGAAAAATATGTGTATGTCGGTAGTGAGCAAGAAGGATTTGACAACACATTTTTACCTACTGCTGCTCCCTTTATCAATTGAAATGTATTTGTGGTACTTACAAACATGATTTCCAGAAAACAGAAATGGCTTTATTTGCATATAGCCTGGTTTTCATTAGGATGCTTATTGTCAAAGAACATAAAAATCTCTTAGAGAAACTTCTGAGCAGAGCTATTGTCTATCAAAGCAGCTAATCACAAGGGGGAAAACAATTTCCTTTAGGCCTCCACAGGAAAGAAAGAACAACAAAGTTTCTAGGTCCGGTTTGGTTAGGTTCATTTTGTTCCACCTTTTTTATTTTTCCAATGAGGGTACATTTAGGGGTTTGAGCCCTCTGCCAAGAAGATTCATGTCCATGCTTCAATCTTGTCTATGCGCACTTGGCCCTTCATGAAGTCAGGCACCCAAATGGTTCCTTCGATATCCCTTAGTGACTAAAACATTCAACTGTAGGTAACGGAGCCACCCAAGCCTACAGCTCTAAAATTGGAATCAGAAGGAAAAAAATAAAAACACTAAAGGGAATTAGAAGAGTTGGATGTACACAAAAGACATCTGGTGCCTTGCAGGGGCTAACACTAAAACCTAGCAAGGAGACTAGAACCAGGTCGGACCTATTGCTCTGGCTCTGCAAGTGTTGCTTTCTCTCTACCTCTCCTCAGCTCTGTTCTTAGCTTTTTGGTGGTGTTGGTACTAGCATTGATAGACTTTGGTTTGGTTTGGTTTTGATGTTTTGAAACAGAGTCTCACAGTAGCAGAAGATAACCTAGAACTCACAGTGTAATTCAGGCTGGCCTCAAACTCATGGCAATCTTGCCTTACCCCTTTAAATTCTGGGACTACCAGTGTGAGCCACCCTTCCCTGCCTAACCCCTCTCCCTAACTCTTGTGCTCACTGTCTTTCTCTCACTATCATTGGTGGCTAAACTTTAAAATTTTATCAGAGTGGAGTTAGCTCCTTTCCAACTCCCTTCTTACACACACACACACACACACACACACACACACACACACACACACAATTACATGCTTTAATGGATTTATTTTGCTTCAGCGTGTTTTTGAGAACACTAAATTATGCCTCAGCTTCCTAGTACGTTTTCTAAATCTTAATGTTCTACTTTACAGTTTCACCTTTAATCCCAGCACTCAGAAGTCAGATGCAAGTTCTCGGTGAGTTTGAGGGCAACCTGATCTACAGAGTGAATTCCATGACAGCCAGGGATACATAGACAGGCCCTGTCTCAATAATAATAATAATAATAGTAGTAGTAGTAGTAGTAATAAATAATAGTCTGAACTTGGTAAGCCATATAACAATTGTTCAGAATCCTACAATCATTTACAAAAACAGTTTTATACATCACGTTTCGGAAGAAGCAATGAGGAATGAGAAACAGGTGACATGCTTAGAAAGCAAAGTATAGCATGCTTTTGTTGCACTAACTTTGCATTTTGACTTTCTCACCTATAATTCTTACTGCAGCACCACTCAAGCATTATTTTGAAATTATATTCTCTACTATAGCATACTCCAATCCAGGTGTAGTGGCTCAGGCCTTTAATCCCAGCACTCAGAAGGCAAGCTGGCAGATATCTGTGAGCTTAAGGCCAGTCTTGTCTACAGAGCCAGTTCTAGGACAGCCAGGAGTGTTACACAAACAAGCCCTGTGTCAAAAAAAAAAAAAAAAAAAAAAAAAAAAACACTCCAGCAAAAGTTACTCACTTTTAGCCAGGCATGGTATGGTAGATGATTATAAACCCTTCACTTGTGAGGCAGAGGCAGGGATATCAGGAGTTCAAGGCCAGCCCTGGCTACACAGTGAGTTTAAGACCAGCCTCGCCTACATTGAGACCCTGTCTCAAAAAAAAAAAAAAAAAAAAAAAAAAAAAAAAAAAGGTTACTTCTTTTTGAGTCAGGGAATCGTTTTTACAACCCAAACCAGTGTCCACGCTCCTCTCTCCCAATCAAGGTGATGATTAGAGGCCAAGTAACTAGTTCAAAGAAACTCACCTTTAAGGAGCTATCATAAAATATTGACCTCCAAAAGCATACTTAGAAGAGCTTAACATTAGAATCTGGGGCAATTCAGACCACCCATTTAAAACATGTAATAATATGCCACCCATTATAACCACAGCAGCCTAGAATTTCTGATTGGACAAACTGAGATTTTCTTGGTTTACTTTGTGCTAGTAGAACATTTTCTCTAGAGGTGTTATAATTTGTGTGAACAGCTTCATAGTGAGAAGGCAAAGAGATGCTTCTGGTAGAGCAAGAAATTAATCTAGCTTTATTTCTATTTTTACTTTCTTAAATTAGTCAAGCATCCTAGATACTCATCTGCAGGTAAACAAATAAAGAAAAGTACAGTATATATGCACAACAGGGTTCAACTTGATCATTTTGAAAATAAATGAGGTTTCACATTTTGTAGGGAATAAAGGGGACTGGAGGTCACCATATTAAAAAGGGCCAGATGCTGCTTTCTCACATGTGCAAGAACAAGGCATGTAGGGGGCAAGAAACTAAAATGTGAACTGTTATGGATAGTAGTACTTCACAATTGTAAATGAATTCATATTTCTCAGGTTGCAAGATAATTCTGTACCACTGACTCTAACTTGCCCTCCATCATTGCATGGATACTCCATATATCTCTGTCCAGCAGGAACTGAACTCATGCTAGGCTCTCACATCCCTATAACAATACCTGCAGAGGCAATGCTTCCTATCTTCTGCAAACTGGCCGTTATGACATAAGTGGCAATTACCCTCTTGCAACTTCAATCTGTTCAAGGCCATTCTAGACCTGATCCAAATTACTCTGTTCTTTTCTAATGGCTTAGAGTAAACTTTCCAGAACATGCTGCTTGCTTCCTTCATCCAGCGCTATCACTAAGCTAAGCTATTTTTAACTCATCTCCACTAGACTAACCTCATTAATTCAGGAGGCTATAGATTTTTTTTCTCTTAATCTCTGTATCCTCAACACTTAACATGGGTTCTACAACTTTAATTCTTTTTGCTAGTAAATATAATACAAAGACCAAGGAAAGTAGTCTCTCCAAAGGCCCTTTCCAATCATGGCTTTGTTCTCTTCCTAGCATCCACAATGCTAGCTTTAGTTTGCAAGCCTATTCCAGTCAGAACCTCCTGCCAGGAGATGAGTTCCTTGAGGGCAGACAATTAGCTTTGACCCCAAATCTCTATTGCCTATCATCAGTGCCCTTATTATAAAAGATATCCAGTGAGTATTTCTGAGTGGATAAAGGCACAGTCTACCTTCTCCCCTTAGTTTTTCTGTTTTTAGATAGTGTGTCACTATGTAGCCCAGGCTAGACTAGAATTCATTATGTAATCTAGATTGGCTTCAGAGCCATGATTCTCCTACATCATTTTCCATGGTGCTAGGATTACAGATATGTGACCATGTCCAACTCTGTTGAACAACTTAAACATTGAAAGTCATACAGTGAAATAACTTTTATAGATGACGTCTCCATATAGAAGACTAGAAAAGTGCTCTCCAGCAGCCCAGAGAAGCCACACTCTCTAGCTAGTGACACTTTCATCACACCTGCTTTAGTGAGAAGAAGAAAATCATTCCTACAAGAAAGAAAATGGAATCCAGTACCTGTATAGGGACCCAGTACTCACTTCACATTTCTCTACTTCCAACCAACCAAAGACACAAACACTTTGAGAAATGTGAACTGAGAAGAAGTTTCATTCTATTGTTGGTGCATATGTTTGCATCAAAGAAGTGTTCATAAAGAAGAGGCTGAGACTGCATGATCCTTTTCTCAGAGACCCTCACATAGCCCCATGTGCAACTGGCACTTAAGAGGTACTTCTGGATGAGGAGGGACAGCTGTTTGTATATCATGCAAAGCCACTCTTTTCTCGGAGTGGCATTAAAACACCAGGCAGTAGAAAGGAACAAAAAGGAGAATCCTGAGTTATGCCAACAGGGAGGGAATGTTGCTGAAATTTCTAATCGTCCTCTTTCAGTTGCTTAATTGATTCTGGGAGATATTTGGTGCCACCCTCCCATTGGTGACAGAGAGCAACCTAGTCTGTGGTTAGTATCAAGACCTCAGGTATATTTCTTAACCTTGAAATTAGCTCCCGTGCTTAACACAAATATTAAGTCTACCCTTCAACCAGGTCCTGTGTGGCATCAGGGGAAAATACAACGTGTGGCTATGATAGCAAACCTTGTATTCTAACACATGAGAGGGATGGAGATGTTTTAAACAGACATACGTGTCTTACCAATTATTGAATAATGGACCCCAAAGAATTAAAATTTCCCTAGGAAACCCATGCTTGGGAAAGAGGCAGACTGAATGAAGCCTTGATGCCAGACAGAGGAGAGATTAGCTTCCCAGGAGAGAGTTCACACCATTCTGACAAACTACAGGACAGACCAGAGACAAAACAACAGGGAAGCAATGATAGGAAGGACTGGACCTTGACCACATATGTTTACATACATTTTGTCCTCCATTTAAACTAAAACTCTGGGAGTGTGAATCCCTTTACTCACTCCTCCTCTCCCTGCTTCTCACTATTTATTGCCTCCTCAATTGGGATATCAAGACTGGTGCCCAAGCCTAGCTTTTGGAGGCATCCGAGGTCCAAGCTTGCTTTTATCTCACTCAGAACATTTGGTATGAGAAAAGGAATAAAAAATTGCCACCACTTTGATAAGGACACAGTATTATCTAAGGATTGAAAAACAGTGAGGCTTTGCAGCTTCCAGAATTTGGTGGTGTTGGGTTCAGAATAATACTTGAAAGAGCAGAGAGCATGTGGACACGAAAAGTAGTTTGGTCAGGACCATCATTGTGAGGAAAGAAAAAAAAAAAAGATAGAGAACAGCATGAATTCAGAGTCACAAAAGTCAAAGCCCAATTTGACTCACAAACACCAAAGGCACACTGTCATGTACAATGCATGTCAAATGACATCTTCTAACCAGCTGAAACTAGGTGTGTTTCAGTGGCAAAGTACTATTTCATATGTGAGAAGCTCTGGTTTTTAGCCCCAGCACTGTAAACCAAAACAAGACAGAAAGAAATCAACTCATACATATATATTTCTTATTTTACATATCCATCCCAGTTCCCTCTCCCTCCCTCCCATGGCCCCCGACCCCCCTCCTATCCCATTCCCCCTGAGCTGGAACGTTTGAGCGCAATATTTGAGAGGCTCCTGCATAGGTCAAAGATGGAAAAAGAGACAACACAAAGGGAAATTACCACCAGGGATATACATACCTTCACTTAATCCTTATATGTTAAAAATAATCAAAGTAAACAGATATGTTGTCACATGTGAGCAAAGAGGCAGTTTTCCCCAAAGTACCATAGGTAAATCCCACTCATTCGTACCTCACCTCCATTGCTCTTATTTATGGAAACTTCCTCCCCTCCTAGACTCTACTTCGGTGGGATTTTGACTTCAACTTGTCAACTGGATGAATTAAGCTCCAAATCACAGCCATCTGCTTTCCACTCAATTCAGAAAATTACCCAATTTTTCAATGATGCCTAAAACTCTTAAATCTTCTAGCCAATTTATAGTAAATAGATGTGCAAAAGACTTTGCAAAATTCCCTGTCACATTTTCTACATTTAATGTAGATACATGATGGGAGTTGGAGGTTTAACTAAGTGCATTTTGGGTAGCATAAAATACCATTAAAAGAAAAAAAAAGGTGGAACAACAACCCCCAAAGGCTAGAAGTGCTTAGTGATTTTAATTGGCCTGTGCATAGAATTTAAACAGCATTAGCCTGACTCTACCACACAAAACACTGAGCAAACAAGAGCCGTTTTCCTCCACTTAAGGCCTTTGAGCTGAAACAAGAATGAACAGTTCGCATGGGTGGCACTACTTGCTGATTCTTGCTATTAGCAATTTTTTCCCTTTGGAATAAAAATGCCAATTAGTCCTTTTGCCAGAACACTGCAATGAAGCATTTTAAGCCATTTCTTTTCCAGACTCCTTTTGTGAACCCTCTTACATGGAGATTTGTGTGTGGGATAGTGAGGGAAGCTGAAGCCTTGGGACAGAAACCATCAGAGTGGACAGAACCCCATAAATACATCACCTGAGGAGGAAAGAAAGGGTCTTTATAAAAAGGATTGGCTGCTGAGGATAACAGACTGCTCAGCTATGTTAGTGTGACTGGCCCAGCTGTGTGCATCAGTAACTTTGCATTTCAATGAGAGACTTTATCAGTTTTTTGTGAATGAGACATATCGTTTTATCACATGGCTTTAATTTCCACCTCACTCCCCTCAAAATAACTATGAAGTCTTTAGAGGATTTTTTTTTCTCAAAGATATGGATTGACGTAAAAATAAAAAGTCTGTAGTACAGCACTTAGAAGCACAGGCACTGAAAGTTGATCATTTCTGCTTAAATTCTCTCTATACTGCCTATTTACTTGCCCATATGGTCAAGAAAACTAAATGGGAAGTACTACAGTGTGTATCTTGAACACTGGTAGTGATAACATCCCCTAAATAGCCAGCACATGTAAACACTATACAAATAACATCACATTTCATTACTATAATACCCTAAGCAAGTAACTAATAAATATGAAGAGTGGGGCAAGGGATATGGCACAGTGGTAGATACTCAGCACAAATGAAGATCTGGATTTGGTCACCAGATGTGGTGGCAACATGCCTATAACCTCAGCACTCCCAAGGTAGAAGAGGATCAAAGGTCAACCTAGACTATATAACTGGTTCCAAGCCCCAAAAAAGTAAAAATTTAAGTCTGAAAGGTACTGATGCCCATAGACAGCTTTTAACTGTCAGAAACATAACCCAAGGGACTTCAAAAACCTATGCTTCCGGTAACTGTACTCAGATTGGACACTTGTCCATTCCCTGAAGAGTAAGCATGCGTGTCAAGGTGAAAATAGGGGACCTGTGATGTTTTGAATAAGAGTGACCCCCAGTGGCTCTTTGTTTGAATGATTAGTCATTAGGGAGTAGCACTACTTGGTCTCTAGGATACGTGGCCTTGTTGGAGTAGTGTGGTCTTGTCAGAGGAAGTATGTCACTGGGAGTGGGCTTTGAGGATTCAAATGCTCAAGCCAGACCCATTGTCTCTCTCTTCCTGATGCCTGTCAATCCAGAGGTAGAACTCGCAAGCTCCTCCTCCAGCAGGATACATTTTGCTGCCATGCTGATAATGGACTAAACCTCTGAACCAAGAATCCAGCCCCAGTTAAATGCTTTCTTTTACAAGTGTTGTTATGGTCATGGAGTCTTTTCACAGCAAGAGAAACTCTATGACAGGGGCTATCTCAATGAAATAGACATCAAGAATCTGTAAGATCCAAGTGTGCCATAGACTTTAATAAGAGTTTACTTTTCTGTGGTGTGGCTCCTTGAACTGGTCATGTCACATATACAGGGAAGGATAACAATAACAAGAACACTTCCCGAGACACTATTGTTGATAGGTGTGATACAGACTTATTCCAGACGCTTGATGAGCAACTCTCCTTTGTCCTGACCTTGAAGGTACCCTACTCCACATCTCCCCTTTTACTCTATAGATTACCCCCCGACTCTTCAATTTAACAGACACCTTTATCTTCTAGGTACAACTCTGACCCCTCCTAAGTTTCCTATGCTTTCTGCCATATCTGTGCAGCCTTAAATGATTTTGCAAATAGTTACAAAGTAAGGAGAGATGCAGAATTTCTATGTTGAGCCTCAATAAAATTATCTAAGAAGTCATCATTTTGATTTATATATACATATATGTAGGTATGTACTTGATTGGGTGATGGAAGATTCAAGAGCGAAGTTCAAAAAGCCACAAGGAGCAGGAGAGGTGACTCGGCCAGTAAAGTCCTGCTGCACAATCCTGAGGACTTGAGATCAGATGTTGGTACATCCATGTAAAAGCTGGATGGGGTAGAGATATGGAGAAAGAGGGCAGCCTTGTCTTGTTCCTGATTTTAGAGGGATCATGCTGAATTTCTCTCCATTCAGTTTGATGTTGGCTGTTGGTTTTCTCTACATTGCTTTTATTATGTTTAGGTATGTTCCTGTTATCCCTGATTCTCCAAGGCCTTTATCACGAAAGGTGTTGGATTTTGTCAAAGGCTTTTTCTGCACCTAGTGAGATGATCATGAGGGTTTTCTTTTTCAATTTGTTTATATGATGTATTACACTGAAAGATTTTTGTATGTTGAACCATCCCTGCATCTCCGGGATGAAGCCTACTTGATCATAGTGGATGATTTCTCTGTTGTGTTTTTGGATTCTTGGATTCGATTTGCCAGTATTTTATTTAGTCTTGGTTTTTTGTTTTGTTTTGTTTTTTTGTTTGTTTTGTTTTTTGTTTTGTTTTTTTTTTTGCATCAATGTTCATGACAGATATTGGTCTGTAGTTTTTTCTTAGTTGTGTCTTTGTGTAGCTTGGGTACCAAGGTAATTGTAGCCTCATAAATAGAGTTCTATTGTGTAGAATATTTTGAGGGGTAATTTTTAGGTTTATTTGAATATAGAAGTTTTCTTTCTTACAGTTTAATTAATTAAAAGGACAATACAAGTAAGTTGGCTGTGGCATTTTTAAAATTGTATTTACTAGGAATCTAACTTTTCAAAAATCACAGTTCAGCTCAAGAGCAACCTGCTTTGCCTAATAGCATTGTCTTTTGTGTTTTGAACTCATGACAATAGGTATTTCTTTTTAAAGTGCTCCCTTACTATCTTTGCTATTTTCTTCTGTGCTCCTGATAACCCAGTTTGAAACATCTTTCTGACATGTTTGAGAAATGCAATTTCCAACAGTTTCCATGTGGTAACTTCAAGATTTCAATGATATTAAGGATTTTGGAAATCTTAAAATGAGAGCCTGGAGATGGGGCTCTAGTGGTAGATTGCTTGCCTAGCATGCATGAAGCTCTGGGTTCCATCCCTACATCTGCATGGTAGCACATGCCTATGATCCAGTAGTTCAAGCCCTTGACAATTAGGCATTCAAGCTCCTCTTTGGCTACATAGTAAATACAAACAAAACTGCTTAAGAACACATGAGAACCAGTCATTAAAAATTAACAAGAAAAAAGAAATAAAACAAGAAGTTCTAAGTTGTGATCAGTGTCCTTTTATAATGTAATTGTGATCACATTATCTACTCCTCTACAACTACATTATCTCTTAATATTTATTTTAGACAGAATCCATAGATAGAAGCACATAGACCAAGTCTCTTTTTTCTTTTTCTATTTACCATAGCTTAGGTTCCCACCTTGGAAAGAGGGCAACAGTAGAACTTGGGCCTCCTCCAGCACAATTCACTTGCTGCCCCAGGAAGGGAATAGCCAGGTGAGGAGGAGAGGTATGAGAAAGAGGCCTGGATGTACAATGGAATTCAAGTGCCTAGATCAGATCACCAAGAACTCATTGCAGGAAGATGATGGGTAATAGGAAGCCACATTTGCAAGAACTCCAAGTCCCTTGCATGTGCTGTACTTTATGGTGATATATTGTTTATGTTTTTAATAAAATAGCTGGGGATCAAACTACAAAGCTAGACAGAAGCATAGAGCCAGGCAGTGATAATACACACTTTTCATCCCAGCAGACATACTAGTTAGCCTTAGATGCCAGGTGGTGGTCATACATACCTTTATTCCCAGGATTCAGGAAACAGAGGCAGATGGATCACTGTTAGTACAAGGCCACCCTAAGCTACACAAAACTGATCCAGTCTGAAAGATAAACAGCTCACACAAAGGTGATCCCAGCACTTGGGATCACACATGCTTGGGGAGGTGGAGACAGGAGTGATATGGCTAGGCACAGAGAGGAACATAAGGCAGGAGGAGACAGGAACTCAGGGGATTACAGTCTGACTGAGGCCTGGTGGAGGACAGTGCAGTCTGCATTTGCCTCAGAGGATTCATGGAGTCAGAATCGCACTCTGAGGATTTGTGGAGAGAAGAGCACACATTTTGATCTGAAGAAGAGGTAAGAGCTAGTGGTTGGCTGCTTTGCTTCTCTGATCTTTCAGCTTGAATCTGTCACTGGGTTTATTTATTCATGTTACATCACTCTGCCACTGAACTTGTTTTACAAGATACATATACAAAAATAAAATTAAGAATTTTAGGATGGTGACCACAAATCACTCCACCCTAAGCAAGGGCTCCCTCTGAACCTACAGCCCTGAGAAATTATGTTTGTATATCCTCTACTTAGGATAAACAAAGGTAACATCTGTAATAACAAAACACCCTTATTCTAAGCAATAGACTGGAAGTGCACTATGTTGGGGAGTAACTGTAGAAAATTGGATTGAATAATTCTACAAGAAGGATGTCATGTTGTACCCCTACTTTACCCAACTGGATACAGAATCTCTGCTAGCACTGATAAACACTCTTTAGAGTTTCTGTGTAACAAACAGAAGTCATCCTTATATAATCTGTGCTGGAAAATTACTATAATAATTTTTTAATCTCTCTAAAATAAAAATTTCAATACCTAATTTAAATGTCATTTTGCATTCTTTTCTTCCCCCATACAGCAATCTCAAAGTTATATATACTTACATCTTACAAAACTGTAAGACTGGGCTGGAGAGATGGCTCAGCCATTAAAGGCTAGGCTTACAACCAAAACTGTAAGAGGAGCATGTATGTCTCTCTTAGGGTCCTCTTGTTTCGTAGCTTCTCTGGCAGGGTGGATTGTAGGCTGGTGATCCTTTGCTTTATGTGTAAAATCCATGTGTGAGTGAGCACATACCATGCTTGTCTTTTTGTAACTGGATTACCTCACTCAGGATGGTTTCTTCCATCCATTTGCCTGCGAATTTCAAGGTTCTGTTTTTTGTTTGTTTGTTTGTTTTGTCTGTTTTTGTTTTGTTGTTGTTGTTGTTGGTGGTGGTGGTGGTGGTGGTGGTGGTGGTTTTTTTTTTTTTTTTTCTGCTGAGTAGTATTCCAAGGTGTAAATGTACCACATCTTCTTTATTCATTCTTCAGTTGAGGGTCATCTAGGTTGCTTCTGGGTTTTGGCTATTACAAATAATGCTGCTATGAACAAAGTTGAACAGATGTCTTTGTTGCCTGAATGTGCATCTTTTGGGTATATGTCTAATAGTGGAATTGCTGGATCATGTGGTAGACTGATTCCCAATTAACTGAGGAACTGCCATACTGATTTCCAAAGTGACTGTACAAGTTTGCACTCCCACCAGCAGTGGAGGAGTGTATCCCTTTCTCCACATCCTCTTCATCATAAACTGTCATTCATGTTTATGATTTTAGCCATTCTGACAGTAGTACGATGGTACCTCAGAGTTGTTCATTTCCCTAATGGCTAAGGATGTTGAGCACTTTCTTGAGTGTCTTTCAGCCATTTTAGATTCCTCTATTGAGAATTCTCTATTTGGTTCTATACCCCACTTTTTAATTAGATTATTTGGTGTTTTGGTGACTAGCTTCTTGAGTTCTTTGTATATTTTGGAGATCAGCCCTCTGTCAGATGTGGGGTTGGTGAAAATCTTTTCCCTTTCTGTGGGCTGCTGTTTTGTCTTGTTGACTGTGTCCTTTGCCTTACAAGAGCTTCTAAGTTTCAGGAGGTCCCATTTACAAATTGTCAATCTCAGTGTCTATGCTACGGTGTTATATTCAGGAAGCAGTCTCCTGTGCCAATTCATTAAAGGGTACCTCCCACATTCTCTTCTAAGAGATTCAGTGTGGCTGGATTTAAGTTGAGGTCTTTGATCCATTTGAACTTAAGTTTTGTGCATAGTGATAGATATGGATCTATCTGCAGTCTTCTACATGCCAGAATCTAGTTATGCCAGCACCATTTGTTGAAGATGCTTTCTTTTTTCCACTGTATAATTTTAGCTATTTTGTCAAAAATCAGGCATAAGATCTCCCAAGCAAATTGGGAGCAGAGGGAAGTGAGAGTGAGTTAGGAGAAACAGAAGGGGAGAAGAAGAGGGCATGAGGGAGCAGGAAGATTGAGTCAGGGAAATAATAGAGGAGAACAAGAAAAGAGATACCATAATAGAGGGAACCATTATAGTTTTGAAGAGAAATCTGGCACTAGGAAAATGTCTAGAGACCTACAAGACCAACTAACATTCCGAGCAATAATGGAGAGGATCCCTTAACTGCCATTCCCTAATAATGAGATGGATAACTACCTCATATGCCATCCTAGAGTCTTCATCAGTCTATAACAGAAGCAGAAGCAGTCACCCACAGCTAAACACTGAGCCGAACTCCTGGAATCCAGTTACAAAGAGGGAGAAGTGATGATGAGCAAAGGGGTCAAAACCAGACTGGAGAAACCCATAGAAACAGCTGACCTAAATGAGGGGGAGCTCATGGACCCCAGAATGACAGCTGGGAAAGCAGCATAGGACTGACTCAAACCCCCTAAACATGGGTCTCAGTTAGGAGGCCTGGCAGTCTATGGGACCTCTGACAGTGGAACCAGGATATTATCTTGGTGTACAAACAGACTTTGGGAGCACATCCCCCATGGAGGGATACTCCCTTAGCCTAGAGACACTGAGGAGGGCCTAGGCTCTACCCAAAATGACTTGACAGATTTTGATGATTCCTCATGGATGGCTTTACCCTCCCTGTGGAATGGATGGCAATGGGGTGGGGGGTGGGTGGGGGAGATGGAAGGATGGGAGGGAAAGGGAACTGAGATTGATATGTAAAAGAAAGAAAGAAGTTAAAAAAAAAACACTGTAGGTGTCCAGTATAGGTATTCAAGTTGATACTGAATTACCATGTTATATAGGGATATAGGCATAGGATACAAGACACAGGATTGAGTAAAGAAATTTATGACAAAAATGTGAATTGCACTTTAAGAGAAACAGAAGTCTTTAACAATGCAGAGTTTTTAAGAATAGTTTCCCTTTAAGTAATAATGAACTAGTAATAGAAAAAAAAAACTCTTCCTAACACAAAGGAATAATTATCAAAAATTACCATCAAGTGCTTGGAGGTGTAGCTCAGCAGTAGATTGCTTGCCTTCAGGCTTTGAGTTCAACCCTCAGAGTTGAAAAAATTACTATCAAATGTATCTAGCAATGCAACACAAGAGCCCTTCTTTTTGAAATTGGGAATACAATAGGGATATCCAGTATCACTCCTATTATAGGACATTATCATATCAATTCGTAGTCACTACAACAAGGTAAGAGGTATTCCTTTTAAAAGAAGAGGCAAAATTATCATTGTATGCACATGATGGAACAGTCTAGAAAACTCAAAAGGAAAACTACTAGAAACAATAAAACCAATTCAATAGTCTATGCAGAAAAAAATGGACCCTCAATGAAAGCAATACATTAAGTGATGGAATAAAAGAGATGCTATTTAAAATAACACAAAATAAGCCATATGACATATATCAGAAACTAGATTTCAAAAAGACTCATTTACACCTAAGGATTCAGAATAAAAAAAAATATGCAACAAATAAAGAGAATCACTTAAAGTCATGTCCCTGTCTTACACTAATAATTTAAAATGTAGTTAAGATTCACATACTGTTAGAAACTGGAAAAAACAGAGGAGAATGTTTATATAATCCTGGAGTAAGAAAGACTGTTAACACATAGCATCCATCTTGAAATACCATAGCAAGCCTCATAGAATTAATTTCTTACAAAATATGTATATATTGGGAAAAGTATGGTTAATAAACAAATGAAATGCTGGAAAATGATTACAATATAAAGAATAAGGCTAACATTGCATCCATGTGATTAAATAAAGAGTTCTTATAAATCAATAAGACAAAAAGAAAACAATGCAGAATATCCAAGCTAGCAATTCACAAAAGTGCCCTGCCTGATCCTCAAACCTATGACTAGAACAGGAATCAGGAAACTTGCCTATGGGTCAAATCTAGCTGCTGCCTGGTTTTGCACATATGGGGAACACTGAAGCTAAATTTTGATATTCATCTCCATATAGTGTCCATATGCTATTCTTCTATAAGGGGACACAATTAAGGATCTGCAACAAAGACCAAATACCCCAGAAAGTTGAAAATATTCACTATTGGAACTACAGAATAAAATATTTCCTAAGCCTAAGCCTTTAAATTGACAGCTTTGCCTATAATGAAACAAGGGTGAGGATAGGAAAGGGTAGAGGTATAGCTTCTCCTGAAAGAAATGCAGAGTTGAGCAGTAGAAGCTGGGCAAGTTTCTGCCCTTGACTGCTCCCTCTACTGGGTGCCCCTGTGCAAACCAGCAACTGAAAACTCCCCCCTTTCTTCCAGAAGCAGGGACTGAATTCTGTCTGCTTGAAGTAACTATTTCATGAGATCTAATGACTGAGTACCTTATCTTCACTGCCTTTTAAACCGTGCAACTGTGGCATTAGCAGACCAAACGAGTAAAGATGGATGTGTTTCCTTTTAAATATTTCACCTGAGAGAGATTTAGAGAATTTACCAGTGAAGATTTTTTATATTTGAATTTTTTGTGACAATTACATTTTAAAATTTTTTATTTTTTTTTAATTTAAAAAATCTTATTTTACATACCAACCCAGTTCCCTCTCCCTCCCATCCTCCCATTCCCTCCACCAACTCCCATCCTACCCCCCCCCATCCAATGTTCAGGGAAGGTAAGGCCTCCCATGGGGAATCATCAAAGTCTATCACATCATTTGTGGCAGGACCTATGCTCTCCTACCGTGTATCTAGGCTGAGAGAGTAACCCTCCATAGGGAATGCGCTCCCAAAGCCCATTCTGCACTAGGGATACATCCTGGCTCCACTGCCAGAGGCCCCATAGACTGCCCAGGCCTCCTAACTGACACCTATGTTCAGGGGGGCCTGGTTCGATCCAATGCTGGTTCCCCAGCTATCAAACTGGGGGCCATGAGCTCCCACTTGCTCAGGTCAGCTGTTTCTGTAGGTCTCCCCAGCATAGTCTTGACCCCTTTGCTCATCACTCCTCCCTCTCTACAATTGGATTCTAAGAGTTCAGCTTAGTGCTTGACTATGAATCTGTTTCTGCTTCCATCAGCTACTGGATGAAGGCTTGTGATGGCATACAAGGGAGTCAGATATTGAGCAAAGGATAACCAGCCTACAATCCACAACCCCAGGAAACAAGGAGGAACCTAAGAGAGACATATATGCCCCTGCAGAACGGGAAAGGGACAAGATCTCCTGAGTAAATTTTGAGCACATGGCGGGGGGAGGTAGGAGAAAGAAGAGAGGGGGACATGAGGGATCAGGAAGGTCAAGATGGGGGAAGGACAGAGGAGAGCAAGGAAATACCTTCATAGAGGGAGCCATTATGGGCTTAACAAGAAGTCTGGCACCAGAGAACTCTCCAGGGTTCCACAAGGATGACCCCAACTAAGAATATGAGCAATAGTGGAGAGGCTACCTTAAATGCCCTTCCCTGATAATGAGATTGATGATAATTACATTCTTTAAATGTAAATCATCTTTGGTTTTTTTCAAGGCAGGGTTTCTCTGTGTAGCTTTGGAGCTTGTCCTGGAACTCTCTCTGGCCTAGATCAGGCTGGCCTAAAACTCACAGAGCTACATCAGCCTATGCTTCCCAGTGCTGGAATTAAAAATATATGCCACTACTGCCTGACTAAACACTAAACCTAATACTTTTTTATTTTGTTTTTTTTTTTTGTTTGTTTGTTTGTTTGTTTGTTTTTGAGACAGAGTTTCTCTATGTAGCCTTGGCTCTCTTGGACCTAACTCTAGACTAGGCTGGTCTGGAACTCAGAGATCTGCCTGTATCTGCCTCCCGAGTACTGGAATTAAAGGTGTGTGCTACCACTGCCTAATACTTTTTAATTTGATCTTGAGCCTATAGTTTGCCCATGGATGAACCAATTATTGAAAAACTGTTTATCTTAAGAATGTAGACAGAACACTAAACTTAATAGCAAAAGGAGGTTGGGGGCAAATTACAGTACACAAACAAGGGAGGAGCCAAAGGAAATCTACACAAGAGATGGCAGTTTATATCTCTATGAGTTCCAGCCTGATCCAGGCCAGAACGAGTTCCACACTCCTGCTTTTGGTGCCGGCACTGCAACCTGCTTCTGAAATTCACTCGGTCCCTGAAAATGCAGATGAAACCTGGAAAAGTTCAGGAAGATGGTATGGTGGCTGATGGGTTTCCAGAGAGATGGCAGACAGTAGGCAAGCACAGGTTGTCTCCTGATGATGCCTTCCTGAGAGTAGGCAGGATATCCAAGCAAAGTGCCATGAACTTCCTGCTTAATGGAGTTGTCACCATGAGGACCGTGGGTAGCATCCTGAAGGCCACTGTAAGACACTCTTAATATCCTCTCTAGGCAAAATTATGTGAACCACTCACTGTGCAAGGAGTTTACTGAGAATTTCTTGACACAAATGGACCTTCATCTTACCTTTGCACAACATCAGAGTCAAAGCTTCTACAGGACCCTATTGCCTGTTGATGCGTGAGGAGAAAAAGGGGCTGTGCTGTGAGGCCTGGAGCTGGAGGAAGTGAGGCTGGCCTGGGAGCTGAAGCTGGAAGGCATGGGCCAGAATCAAGCAAGTGCAGCAGCAAAGCTCAGGGAGGCCAAGTCAGAGACTGAGTAGCAGTACCAGCAGGAGATGTAGTACTGGAATGAGTAGGGAGCATTTAAGAAGCAACACTATTGCTGATGACCAGCTGAGCCTTCTAGAAAGGCACAAGAGGCATGTGTCATATGCATAGAGGCAGCTGCTATGGATTACAGCAACTCTTTGGGCATCATCAGTGACTTCAGGTGAACTACCTCCCCAAGGTCCTGGTAGGACAGAATGAAATTAATGCCATCAAGGGACAGATAGCCTTGCTGTTCCTCATGATGTCTGAAACAGCTGTGCTGCAGTTCCAGAGGTTATCCATTTGTTGCCTGTGAAAACCATTGCTCCCTCAAGCATTTGATTTCTGATACATGAATATCAATGCATCCATGTACTACATTGCAAAATTCCGTTGTATGAATATTCCATAATTTGTTTCTCCATCTTTCTCTTGATGAATCCTTAGAGTTGCATCCAGAATTTGTTGTCATCATTAAGTTTCTATGAACATTTTCGACACACCAAAAGGTCAATATATATATGCATTTATTTCACCCTAGTGTATGGCACAACTTGATTTCCTGTTTGACAAATTCTGTCAGACTTTTAAGGCAAAATTAACATTGCTAATGGGAAAAAAAACCTATGCATTTGGTTCAAATTTTGGATGATTCAGTATCATTGAGATATCTATTTTCACAGAAATTATTGTTAATCACAATCAAATCTAAGCAGACCTTTGGAAGAACCCAGCAAATTAATTCTAGAATGTGTGTGAATCTGCAAAAGGTAACTAGAAAATTGTTACAAAGGAGGTGGACATACAGCATTTCCATTCAATATTTACTTTCGAACGTCAATGATTAAAACTGAAGGGAGTTCAGTGGGTAAAATGCTTGCCACACAAGCATGAAGAACGAGTTTAGAGTCTAAATACTGATGTCAGTTTTTTTTTTCATTAAAAACGCTTGCAATTCCAAAGCCGAGATGAGTGGAGAGAAGCTGATCCTTGGGGCTCACCAGTCAACCATCTACCCATACCCAGGTTTGGTAAAAGACCCAATCTCAACATGTAAGGAGAAAAGTGAAGGAGGACATGTGCCATCAATCTAGGGCCTCCACACATCTTGCACACATGTATGTGTACATCACCAAGTACATATGAACATATATACACACAAACCCCCACAAAACTACATCATTAAGGGAGTGTATCATTGTATCATTAGCATGGAGTGTATTATTATCAGGGAGACATGTAATTTTAAGAAAAGTAGAATAAAGCACTCACAAAAATACCCACATACAAAAATTATAGTTTTAGTATATGATAAAGATACCACATATCTGAACTAAGGTTCGTTCAACATAGTTATTATGAAATCCTGTACTTACATACCTAAGTATATGACCATTGAAATAAAAAAACTCACATGGAAATGTATAAAAATGTCATATAACTCATGGATCCCAATCTGACACCTGGGGGACCAACATAGGACCAAACCAGGCCCCCTGAACGTGGGTGTCTGTAAAGGGTATGGTTTTTCTGCCCGCCACCTGGTCTTGTCCTGCCGCCGCGCTGCCAGCCCCAAATAACATGCTGAGACTCTGTATTTGGTATATTTCTGTTGGCCAGTTACTAGTTTCTTATCGGCTAGCTCTGTCTTAATTATTAACCCATTTCTATGTATTTCCACGTGGTCTTACCAGCAAGAGGTGGCTGGCGGTTCTATTCTCTCCAGACTCTCCATCTTGACTCCTCCTTTCTACTTCCTATTTCCTCCTTGTCTCCTAGTCCCTCCTATCTTCTTTTCCTATTGGCCAACAGTGCTTTATTCATTAACCAGTATGAGAAACATATATACATAATGGCATCTCCCATCAGGTGTCAGCTAGGAAGACTGGGAAGTCTATGGAGCAACTGTTAGTGTAACCAGGATGTATCACTAGTGCATGAACCGACTTCGGGAGCCATTCCCCATGGAGGAATACTTCTTTAGCCTAGAGATATGGGAGAGGGCCTAGGCTCTACCCCAAATGACTTGGTAGACTCTTATGATCACTCATGGAAGCCCTTACCCTCCTCAATGAGTGGATGGGGGATGGGATGGGAGGCCAGTGGAGGGCACGGCAGGATGGGACTGAGAGGGAACTGGGATTGATGTGTAAAATAAGAAAAAATATTTTAAAAGGAAAATAGACAAGTCTGAACATAGAACAAATCACAACAATACAGAAACAAAGTGGGAAAAACACAGATGTCTATCAGTTAATGCACAAATAAATAAATTGCAATGTGTTCCCAAAATGCAATATTATTCTGCCATAAAAAGGAACACTAAAATACAGATCAACCTTGAAACATAATGTTAAATAAAAGGCCATACAAAAACAGTCAAACATTACAGAATTCTATTTATGTTGCTTGTCAAGAATAGGCAAATCATAGAAAACGAAAATAAACTAATGGCTTTCCAAGGCTATAAGGATGGGGTGAAAATGGTCTGAAATTACAGGGGTGGGTGATGGTTGCACACCTCATGAATCCACCAAAATATACTAAATAGTACATGTTGAAATGGTAGATTTTATGCTATATGAAAATATATAGTAATGAAAAGTATTAACTTGAAAATATACACAGATCGAAATCTGAAAAATATATAATGAATTTTAGATATATACAAATTGGCAACTTTGAACTAGGTAAAGATTGCTTAACAAGAATGTTAAACTCAGTAATATAGAAAAATAAAAAGAATGACAAATAGTTGTCACTGAAAATTTATGAACATCTATTTTTCAGAGTGCAAAATTAAGAAAGTAAACCTTAGGCCAGTTAGAAGGTTCAACATTAAATGTGTTTGCTGCCACCCCTGAAAATCTAAGTTCAATCTAGCACAAAGCTTCTCAATCTGTGAGTCATAACCCCTTTGGGGGACAAATGACATTTTCACTGGGGTCGGCTAAGACCATCATAAATATCAGCTATTTATATTACAATTCATAACAGTAGTAAAATTGCAGTTAGGAAGTAGCAACGAACATAATTTTACAATTGTAATTCACCACACATGAGGAACTGTATTAAAGGTCCCAGCATTAGGAAGGTTGAGAACCACTGTCTAGACCATCAACATGAGGAACTGTATTAAAGGGTCACATCATTAGGAAGGATGAGAACCACTGCCTAGACAATCAACATGAGGAACTGTATTAATAGTCACAGCATTAGGAAGGGTGAGAACCACTGTCTAGACCATCAACATGAAGAACTGTATTAAAGGTCCCAGCAATAGGAAGGGTGAGAACCACTGTCTAGACCATCAACATGAGGAACTGTATTAAAGGTCACAGCATTAGGAAGGGTGAGAACCACTGTCTAGACCATCAACATGAGGAACTGTATTAAAGGTCCCAGCATTAGGAAGGGTGAGAACCACTGTCTAGACCATCAACATGAGGAACTGTATTAAAGGTCACAGCATTAGGAAGGGTGAGAACCACTGTCTAGACCATCAACATGAGGAACTGTATTAAAGGTCACAGCATTAGGAAGGGTGAGAACCACTGTCTAGAGTTATATAGTGAAAGGAGAGAACCAACTCCCACAAGTTGTCCTCTCTCTCTCTCTCTCTCTCTCTCTCTCTCTCTCTGTCTCTCTCTCTCACACACACCACACACACACACACACACACACACACACACACACACACACACAATAATGTAATGTTTTTAGAAAAGATAATCTTCTAGAGTTAAGGATGTTATCTTTATGTACAATTAGCAAAGTGCTGACAAAAGAACACCAACAAAGCAAGAGTTAAATTACAACTGATATATATACTTATTCATTTCTATGTGTAAAATTTTTATACATTATATAAGTATTACATGTACATTTATATAGTAACAGTAAGAATTAAAGGACAATAGGCCATGATAGGGGATGGGGACATGGTAGGTAGGAAAGAGAAGGGGGAAATGATGTACTATATTTTAATTAAAAAAAATACTAGGTGTGTAAAACAAACAAAAAAAATACTAGGTGTGCTAGGGCACACCTTTAATCTCAGCACTTGGAAAGCAGAGGCAGGTGAATCTCTGTGCATTCAAAGACAGGCTGGTCTACAGAGTGAATTCTGGCCTTCAACTCATAGAGATCCACCTGCCTCTTCCCTCCAAGTGCTGGGATTAAAGGTTTGCACTACCATGCCCAACTGCAACTATGTGATTCTTAACATACTGGTTTATGCATATTGTTCAGAGACTGGGAACTACTTAAGAGGTGAATAAATAGTTTGCATCTTAATAAATCCTTAGGAATTCTCCTCAGTAAACAAAACAGCCAAGCTACTTACAAATGCAGTAAAATGCATCAATACTGTAAGCACCAAGTTGAGAAAAAGAAATCAAATTGAAGTAGGAAAAATTCACTGGCAAAATCATGCATATTTAAAAGTAGATTCATGGCTGGGGAGATGACACAAAGGTTAAGGCCTATGACCCACATGGTGGAATTCAAAAACCAACTCCTAAAGTTATCCTCTGGTCTACACACATACTGTGGCACATGAAAACACACACACAGTAGATGTCATAAAAATTTTAAAGTAAATTCAATATGAGAAAAAGGGGCACAAAAAAACCCAACAATATAAATTATTATTATTGTAGAACATAAAATTATATTTGGAAGTACAGACATGCACATTTTCATTGATATGCAAGTAATATAATAAACATTCAAATGATCTTAAAATACCATAAATGTGATGTCACACTTAATAAAACTCTAAAATTATTGTGCATCTTTTGTTGTTGTTTACTGTCTTCCTTTCATCTTTTTGATTTTTTGAGACAGAGCATCATGTAGGTCAGGCTTTTCTTGAAATCACGGGGTAGCTGAGTGTCTTAGTTAGGCTTTCTATTGCTGTGAAGAGACACCGTGACCACTGCAACTCTTATAAAGGAAAACATTTAATTGAGGTGGCAGCTTACAGTTTCTGTGGTTCAGTCCATTATCTTCACAGCGGGGAGCATGGCAGTGTGTGACACTGAACGAAGCTTAAGCAAAGAAGACACATTTCCTACAACAAGGCCACACCTCCTACTAGTGCCACCCTTTATGAGATTGTGGGGGCCTATATCCAAACTAGCACACTGAGGATGGCCTTGCCCTCCTGATCCTCCTGTCTCTCTGCCCCCTATGTGCTAGGACTGCTGTCATACCCCACTATGCTCAGCCTGCTTTTTGATTAATTTATATGTTTGTATTGGAATATGTATACATGGATGTGTATATGTTCGTGTGTGGTATCTACCCATGTGTGAGTATATATTCATGTGGGATTACAAAGTATCTGCTCATGTATGTGAAGGCTAGGGGACCATCTCGAATGTCACCCTCAGAAACACCATCCACCTCCCTTGACTCAGGGTTTCTCACTGACCCGGAGCTCACACAATTGGCTCGAATGACTGGCCAGCAAGCTGCAGGGATCCCCCTGTCTGACTCCCTATTGCTAAGATTGCAATGATATGCCTGGCATTTTTTTTATTAACCTATGTTCTGAGGATCAAATTCAGGTCCCCATGTTTGCAGCACAAGCACTTTACCAACTGAACTACTGCCCCAGCTCCTCCTGCCTGTGTTTAATTAAATAAAATAATACTAAAATCTACGTGATTTTGCATGCCAGAGAATACTTGAGAAAATTATAAAGATGGTGAGATGACTTTTGACTTATTAAATATGAAAATATAAACATAATATGATATTGACATAGAAATAGATGGCTAAAGTAAATCTGGCATTTATATGAACGACAAAGGTAATACTGTAATTCAATGGAAAATATGTATACCCTGGCATATATATGTAACCCTTGAGGCATTTGAGAGAAAATGGAATGCGTTCCTTCCCTCACATATATAAAAATAAATGCTAAGTGAATTAAAGATTTAACATTAAAATGAAGCAAAATTATCCAATAAAAAAAACTTTCATGTTGATCTAGACATACAGGAAACATTTTTACCCAACACAAGAAAAACAAACAAGATAATGAAAGGCCTGAGATAGTTGAGTATTCTAAATTTGAAATGATTTTTTTCCTTGATATAAAGTTGCAAAAGCCCTGGGAACCGAGAGCCGTGATGGGCTTTATGGCACAAAGAATGCACTTTATGCCCTTGAGCCATACACACAAACCAAAAGCTTTTCTGTCCTTTAAATGGTACTAGAATGAACAAATAGGATTTTTATGGCAAAATATTCCTAAAATATTTCATAGACAATTTATCTGCTCGTGAAATGCACGCACAAATCGCAACACTTATCACAGTAAAAGACTTAATAGCTATAATTTTTTAAGTGGTCAAAGACCTTAAAAGACATTAATAAGAGAAGACATAAATGGCCACTGAGCACATGAAAAGGTGCTTAGTGTCATTAGACATCAGAGAATTGCAAAGAAAAACCTCAAAGAGCTATCACTTCACACCCACTAGAATTACTAAAATTAAAACGACGATGTACTGGCTGGGATGAAGATAGTCCTTTTTAAACATGGTGTCTTCGTTTATTCTTTGAAATTAACCCTAATTCTGCTCACTTCCAGGTCCCTTGTCTTTCCCTCGCCCCTGTAGCACCCCCAAAAGAAATTTTTAAAAAATCAAAACAAAGCAAGCAAATTAAGAACAAAACAAACAAACAAAAATCTCTGTTTCTCCTTTCTCCCCTACAACACGTCTTCCTTGGTCCTGGTGGCACTGGGAGCAGTGTGTCACATACCCTTTTCCTCCATCAGCGTTGCTAGTAAATGTCCATTACAATGAATCACTGGTCTGGTCCACAGCCTCTGTTTTCTGGTACACCATCATCACTGGATCCTCACCAAAACTCTTCTGGGATATCCCACGGCCACCTGGAGTATTGGAGGCCCTCCTGGAAGATATTCTTTTTAATAGAATAAAAAGAGCCAGTTACACAAAGAAAAGTTAGGAAAGCCTATAGCAAATAAAGCAATCAAATGGCTGTTAAACATTTGCAAAGACATTTACTAGCAAAGAAATCTAAGTTAGCTACCAGTGAGCTAAGTACATCTAGTCTGTAAAATGAGGGTCCAAAAATAACAGACTGATAACACATGTAGCTAATGCAAGACACAACCTAATAGCATGCATTGCAACTGCAGATAAGAACTGTTATTTCTTGGAGGGGGCATAAACCCCATGACTAGCAAGGTACCTCAGAAATAAAGTACACATACATGGAAAATGTATGCCAAAAACTCAACCCATATTTATATATCCAGTAAAAAAAAATCAAATGTTGCAAAGTGGGAAACCTGTCATATGGAATACTGAAGTGAATGCAATCTTCCATGTATGATGATAGGAACATAAATAAAATAAAACAAAGGAGGATAGTCACCATATTAGCACTGATCATCAGACAATAGGACCTGATAGTGTGAGAAGCTGTAAATGTGCTCATATAGAAAATTGGTGTTCATTATGCAATTCAATTCTTGAAAAGCATCTGAATATGGGTAAAAGACACAAGAAAGAAAATATAAGGTCCCTCACAGAAGGGGGAAGGGACAAGTCCCCCAGAGCACATGGGAAGTGAGGGGGCAGTGAATGGAGAAGGAAATAGGAGAAAGAGAAGGAGAGGAGAGGAAAGCATGTGGGACTAGGAAGATTGAGTCAGCAGAGGAATAGAAGACAGAAAGAGAGAGAGAGAGAGAGAGAGAGAGAGAGAGAGAGAGAGAGAACATATAAGAGGGAGCCATTATTGGTTTGAAGAGAATAAAGAAATGTTCAGAGACCTACAAGACTGACTCCAACTAACAATTTGAGCAACAATGGAAAGGCTACCATAAATGCCCTTCCCTGATAGTGAGAGCAACAGCTAAATTATCCACCATCATGGAGCCTTCATCTAGCTGGAAACAGAAGCAAACACCCATAACTAAACACTGAGCAGAACTAGAATCCAGATGCAGAGAAAGAGGACAATACCAGGTTGCAGAAACCCATAGAGACAGCTGACCTGAACAAGGAGGAGCTAACGGGCCCCCAAACTGATAGCTGGGAAGCCAGCATGCGACTAACTCAGACCCCCTGAATATGGGTCTCAGCCAGAAGGCCTGAGCAGTCTAAGGGATCTCAGACAGTGGAACCAGGATGTATCCCTGGTGCACAAAAGGACCTTGCGGGCACATCCCCCATGGAAGGTTACTGCCTTAACCTAGAGACAGGAGAGAAGCCTAGTCTCTACTTCAAATGATGTGTCAGATTTACATGTGGAGTGGGGGGGGGTGGAAGGAGAGAGTGGTCAGGGTGCATGTGACGGGGGAGAGTGGGTAAGAGGGAGGGAGGGAAGGAGAGAGGGAAGGAGGGAGGAAGAGGGAACTGGGATCGACATGTAAAATTAAAAATAATAAATTAATTAAAAAAAAAAGAAAATAGACATTCTAGTCCCTTGACCTTCCTGCATTAAAAACAAACACTTCGTTATTCTCATTCTTCTTCTTCTTCTTTTTTTTTTTTTTTTTTTTTTTTTTTTTTTGGTGATTTTCTTCCCTTGCCTGACTTATGGATAAACACAGCATGGTTCACTAAAAGTACCACAAATCTTCCCCAGGTATGCTAGTACATGTCTGGTACTGCAGCACTCATGAGACTGAGGCAGAAAGACTGAGTTCAAGACCAGCCTAAACCACATTGTAGCACCTTATCTAAAAAATGAAATTAATTTATTAAATATTTTTAAATCCATTCAAGAAAAGCATCACCACCAACAACAAAACAAACTATGAGCCACATAGGAATTCTTAACTTGTCCAGTAGCCACATTAACAGAGCACAAAAGAACTTATTTTTAGTAAGATTTCATTTACTCCAAAATACCAAAAATTTAGCTTCAACATCTAATTGATATGAGCAACCTACTAGAGAAATAGTTCACAATTTTTGGATGAAGTCTCTGAAATTTGGGACATTATTTTACACTTCCAACATTACAATTTACCGAGACTAACCATATTTAAGGACCTCTGGCTTGTGGCCACCATACTGGACAATATGATCAACATACTTATCACAAGTTTTAAGTATGCCAGAAAATTTCAAAATTTCCATTCAAAGGTTCACAGACTGAGTCTGTAACAGCAAACTGCTAACAGACAGATTAACTGGATAAAAACACACAAATGTTTTGCATGAGTGCAGGAGCCACACAAAATATGAAATTCAAAGGCCCAGGTGGTTGAGGGTTAAATGCTCCATTTGTAGGGAGAGGAAAGCAAGCGATGTCATCAGTACTTTTTAAAGATTTCCTATTTTGCTTGCATGTATGTCTGTGTATGCACATGCCTGCCTGGTGTCACACAGGCCAAAAGAGGACATTGGATCCCTTGGAACTGAAGTAACAAATGGTTGTAAAATGCTGGGAGCTGAACCTGGGTCCTCTGCCAGTGCTCTTACCACTGAACCATTACTCCAGACCCCAGTTAAAAATGAACTAGAAGGAAGAGAATGTTCTCTGGACTGCAGATGAGGTAATTCAGTCACTTCCTCTCAGAACAAAAATTGCAAGGTGTTTGTTTACTCTTCAGTGGATTAGGTCTCTGTGCAGACAGACGGTCAGACACCTCTCCCTGTTCTTCCAGAGAGAAACAGGACCAGAGTGGAGAGACGACATTAGGGGAAGGGAGGTCAGAGAGACCTAGTTCTGCTACTCCTCCTTCACCTCTGCACATCAAAGCGCAGTGTTTTAGATCCTTAGCAGCCCCGCATCCAGTTGGGAAACTGAACGTGGGAGCCCCAAACAAACTGACAAGATTTCTCAACACACACAGAACAATGAATCTGAAGTGTTTCAGGAAACACATGCTTGTGTCTAAATACACAACATGTGCACTTTGTACCATGAAGCCATCATATTATGCCAGCAAGCACTGTGTGAAACCCCTCAGCTCAGATTCAAGAAGTCTCGACCTTACAATTGCAGAGATTTTGCTGGATATACAAAGTTTGATATTCTTTTGAAACATGATTGAATTACAGAAAACAAAGACTTTTAATGGTTTCCTACTGTCATTTTTCAGCATGTAGGCATCAAATTAGTATATCTTTAGACTACATTATACTGAAATACATGACTTCACAATTGCTCTTTGATAGACTAGAGAGATGGCTCAGTGGTTAAGAGCTGCTCTTGCAGAGGACCCAGGTTTAATTCCCAGCACCTACATACATGGTAGTTCACATCCATCCAGAAGACCATTCCGGGGAATGTGACACCTACTTCTGACTAGGGAGCCCTGGACATACATGTGATACACATGCATAAATGCAGGCAAAGCATTCATTGCATAAAATGAAAATAAATCTTAATGAAATTTTAATATGCCTTGGGCCCTGTGCTGCTGCCCATACAGGTAACACATTCAGGAAGATATCTCTGGTCACAGTCAGACGCCATGGTATATAGCCAATCAATGCATACAGATCAGAAGCTCAGCACAGACCAGATGATCACCTGCACTTTGTTTTGCCAGCTTTTATCAAGTGTGAGAGTGAGGAGAAACAGAGCCGAACAAATAACTCCTTTTACACCCAAAGAAGTTGCTTGGACAGCTTTATGCCTTTGTATATTATCACATCCTCATCTAACTAGAGGATCATAACCCCCTGAGGCAGTAAATGAAAGGATTAGTGGGTCTAATTAATAACCCTTACAACAGTCCACTGTGGTTATGAAGTACATTCAACACTGTGTGGCAGATGAAGTCACAGGGTTACATGTCTTTTCTATCTACCTCTCTAAGTTGTCTGGAAGATGATTTAAACAATGGCTATGCAAAGAGTTTTATAAGACATGAGGATTGTCAATATTTTTCTTGGTGGCGTCAAATGATGAAGGTTCAGGAAGTAAATCCTGGTTTATCCCTAACGCATCAAGATTACAACTATTATATTTTTCAGCTGAAGTTATCTGACCAAGCAACATAAAAATCACTGCACTCAGTTCAGCCTCCTTTTACAGTCTAGTCTATTCAAGAAGTAGTTTTCCCCAAATAAACATAGATAACTAGGTAAGGATATCCACAATAAAGTAGAAAGTAAGTTTGAATAACATAATAAAAATATTTTCATACATTCAAAAAGTAGTAACATTGCTATAAATAGCTAGATTAACAGGAAGAAAATAAATAAGATTATTAAAGTCTTAGCGCTCAAGAGCACTTAAAATATCACATATTGTGGAATATTATTTTAACTGGGAAAAAGATGTGTTATATTAGTTTCTGCTGCCTTTGTTGATAGTATAAAGATGTGTTACATTTGTTTATGATGCATTTGTTTAATTATGTAAAGATGTGTTGCATTTGTTTATGATGCATTTGTTTAACTATGTAAAAATGTGTTGCATTTGTTTCACCTTGCCTGTCTATTAAATACGAATGATCAATAGCTGGGCAGTAGAGGGATAGATGGGGCTTGTAGGCAGAGAGATGAAGTAGGAGGAGAAATCTAGGGTGGGGGGAGAAGAAGGAGAAAGAGAGGGACATGCCAGGGTCAGAAGCCCCGCAGTCACCAGACAGACTGATATGAGAAGCAGGAAAGTAAGACATACAAAAAGAAAGGTAAAAAGCCCTGATGTAAAACATAGAAGAAGAGGGACAGTTTAAGTTATAAGAGTTAGCAAGAAATGAGCATAAGCTAAGGCCAAATATTAATAACTAATAATAAATTTCCATGTCATGATTTGGGAGCTTGTTAATGGCCTTAAAGAAAAGGCACACTATGATCACATGCCAAAAATTTCTGAGAAACAGAAATATAGTCTCAAGTACATTTATCCAGAAACAAATTTTTATAATTGTTTGTGTGTGGGTTGGGGTGTTGTGTGTGATGTATATATCGTGTATTCATGCAGGCTTGTAGACTCATATACATGCAGAGGCTAAGAGACGATGTAGGGTGTTCTGCTCTATCATTCTCTACCTTAATTCCTGGGAACATGGGCTTCTCTGAACCTGGAGCTAGACTGGTGGCCAGCAAACCCCAATGATCCTCCTGTTTCTGACCCCCACCCCACATTAGGGTTATATGTCTGCATAACCTCATCCAGCTTCAAAGTATTTATAACAAGTTGTTTGAAAAGAACAGTATCACAGCCAGAAGAAAAATGCAAAGAAGACAATAATGCAGGTAAAAGAAGAAATCAATGGGATGCATTTCTAAAAAGGAACTGAACACTCGGAAACAGAAGCAGCTGTGATGCCTAGCTTGGTCCACTTGACATACTTGGGAAGAGAGAGTCTCCAGTGAAAAATTGCTTCCATGGGAAGGGCCTGTGGGCAAGTCTATGGAGCATTTTCTTGACTGCTAACTGATACAGGAGGACATAGCCCACTGTGGGTGGTACTATCCCTAGACAGATGGGCCTGAGACTACAACAGAAATTATAACATAAGCATCCTAACAGAAGAGCACAGCCCCATTCATGAAGGAACTTTTGAAAAAATGAAAGACAGGTAGAGAAATATGGAGGATAGACAGAGGTATCCCATGTCACCGCTAGTATACCCTCAGCAAAACCCAGAATGGAAAATTTTCCGGGACAATCAATGACGTTCATTCCTCAAATGAAACGCAAGAATAAAAAGGAAAGGGGCAGGGATGGTAACAGATATGTGTGATAGGAAACTTGAAGAGAGAGTACCAAAGATGGGAGTGTTTAAGGAGGAGCTAAGGCAGGGCTTGGGGAGAAGATAGTGGGTATTGGTCAATGAAAATCAAACGTGAATGAAAATGCCACAAGGAAACTTACTACCTTGCATATAAATGTTTTTAAAAACTAAAAAAAAAAAAAAAATGGCTGAGAGACATCAATAGCAAATTAAGATAATTTAAGGGATGGTTGGGGAGGTAATGTAGTACTAGCTATGTGAGAAGACAGGATCGGAATCCACAAAAATGCTAGGCAGCTGTGGGGGGCCACCTGTAATCCTAACCCAGCACATGGCAAGCAGAACCAGGACATCCCTGAAGCACGCTGGCTAGTATAAGTAGCTAACTGGCAAGCTTTGCCTTTATGTGAGACACTCGGTCTTGATATATAGAGTGCAATGAGATCAATAGACACCCAATGTCAACCTCTGGCCACCATAAATGTGCACATGGGCACATGCACTTGCACTCTGACCTGCACTCAAACACAAATACACATATACACGTGTGCACACACCCAACATATATGCATACAAATAATAATTAAGAGATCCAGAATATATAAGGAACTCCAAAAAATTACTAGGAAAACACAAATAACCTGGTTGTAAATAAGGAATAGCCCCAAATACACATTTTTCAAAAGAAAACAAATGCTTTATCACTATCACTACTAATCAGCTAAATCCAAATTAAAAACCACAATGAGTGCCGTGCGTTGGTGGCACACGCCTTTCCAGGCCAGCTTGATCTACAGAGCTAGTTTCGGGACAGGCTCCAAAGTAATACAGAGGAAATCCTGTCTCTAAAATCAACAACAATAAAAAAACAAAAACAAAACAAAACAAAAAAAGAAACACAATGAGATACTACTCATACAGTATTAGTGTGAATGTAAATTAGATTTGTTATCTGGGTTTTTATCGGAAAAAAAGTTTAATGTCCTCACAACAAGGGGGCTAATTTAGTCCCAGGTATGCCATCATTGATAAAGAATGTACTTTTAATATCCAATCCTCTTGTTATGGTTTATGAAAAAGCTGCAATTTATGGCCACGTAGTGGTGATGCATGCCTTTAATCCCAACACTAAGGGAGGCAGAGGCAAATGAATTTCTGTGAGTTCAAGGCCAGTGTGTTTCATGACAGCTAAGACTGTTTCACACAAAAAGCCTGTCTTGATAAAAACAAACAGAATAGCATCCCCTGTGCAGATGTCACGCATTCTAACTGCATCTCAGAATTTAATAGTATTTATATACTCTTACCTAACTGATCTTTTCTTTCAGTGAAAGATAGTTGCTATTAGTGAAATAATTATAGCTGATTACTGTATAAAAACTTTGACAGTTTGCTCATTCAGGTTCACAGATCTGTTGAATTTCCAGAAATTTTGTAAAGTTCATTGTTAAACACGCTCATTGTAAAGAAAATTTATTAAAATTATAAATAGAAAATGTACATAAAGATTAAGAAGACTAAATGTGAAATGTATCATTATTCTTCCTAATCATTTCACTATATAATAATGTATCATGGTATATAATTACATATGTCTTCCTGACATACTGTGTTGGGCAACATCATGTTAATTAGCAAATACCATCAAATCAAGACTTTATTTTTTTTGCATAGAGTCTGTAAACAACTACCAGTAAATTGGGTGAATTTTTTTGTTCATCCATTTACAGGATATATACAATTTTATGTTGAATCAGTCAAGCTGAATGATTATGACACAAATTAAAGGACCCTTAAAGCTTAAGTAGATTTATTATCTAGCTCTGTATAGAAAAAAAAAATTGATCACCTCAGGATTATTGTTTTGTTGGCTGTATAGTTTTAGGAAAGTGATAGAATATTTTAGCAATTAAATCATCAACCAACAACAGGGCCACTGCCAGAGGCAGAATGGCCCTCATAATCAACAGGGCCTCTGATCTGATCAGCCTGAGCTGACACCTGAGGCCATGGTGTTGTCCAGGCCTATGCTGTAGCCAAGGGTCATGTCTGGGTCCATGGCTACTGCAGCCTGGGTCTGTGTTGATGTCCCTGGCCTGTACTACCACCCAAAGCCATGTTGATACCTTAGGTCTGGGCTATTGCCTGGAGTCATGTTGATGTCCAAGGGCTGTGCTGAGCTGGTTCTGCTCCTGGCTGATTGTGGGAGAGTTGGCCCTACCCCTCACCTACAGCCACATTGTGCTGCATGGGCTTGGAAGAGTTGATGGTGCTCCTCACTAGCTACCCCAAGTTGGTACCAATGGTGGCATGGGCGTGGGAAGAGCTGACCTAGGTAGCAAGGGAAGGCGGGTCTTGCTGGCATGAACATGGGAAAGCTGACCAGGGTGGCATGGGCAGAGAGAGTTGGCAGAACCATAACCACAGGGTCTCCATGACTTGGGGCAATAACAGGATAGCAGACAGGAGTCTCAGTGAGGGTCCAGTATGGGTGATATAGCAGAAGCCAGAGGCCGCCAACCGGATCATCAACGCATTGCAATGAACATTTGCAAGCAAAGCTGTTTGGACAAAAGAGTATTACTGAGTGACACACCGTAGCTCTATAATGGACAAATGGTGATGGAGAGGTAGGACAGGCAGAAAAGAGGAATGGCACACAGAACACAACTGAGGACAAGACAGCTCTGAAGGTTGTGAGGGAAGGCTGTGGTTGATAGAGGTCCCTGCCCAGAGGGGTCAGTGAGATGTTTTTGTTGGTTTTATTTTATTTTAGTTATTTACCTCCTTTTGGGGGGAAGATTACAAGGACAGGGGGCAGATATGGAGGGACTGAGAAATGAGTGGGATCAGGGTACAGGATGTAAAATTCCCAAAGGACCACTAAAAAATATTTTGGAAACAATAAACCATCAGAATGGTAGTGGCACACACCTTTAATCCCAGCACCCCAAAGGCAGAGACAGAAGGTTCTCTGTGAGTTCAAGGCCAGCCTGGTGGTTTACAGACCAAGTTCCAGGACAGCCAGGACTGTTACACAGAAAAACAAAAACAAAAAAATCAACCAACTTGTTGTTGCAATGAAAGAAATGTAGTACTGATATGGATATTGGTTGATATTTGATCCATATTATGGAAGAATACAAAAAGACAAACAGCAAAGGTGTGTGTGTGTGTGTGTGTGTGTGTGTGTGTGTGTGTGTGAGTGAGTGAGTGAGTGTGTGAATGGCATGAGCAATTTCTTTGCTGAGTCAGATAAGGGCTTTCAAATACTTGAGGAATAGTTTTTCAAATGTTTATGTTATTCCCAATAGGCTAGTTATAAGTTCCATACCATTTTTAATTTAATTATCTTACTAACATCAAAAATAGAGAAATAAAATCACTGAAACAAAAAAAATGGTTCTTTGTATAATTTAATAGTATTGGCAAATGGTCTCTGAGAGGGACAGAAAAAAGTCTTGAATTACTAAAATCAGTAATAAAAAAGGATACATTATTACCAGGTCTACACAGATATAAAAATGGCGATGACAGTGTATAAATAAGAATTGCAAGGGAACAAGTTGGATAACCTAGTAGAAATGCAAATCCTACAAAAACTAATGATGAATAACTAGAAAATCTGAGTAACTTGTAAGAAGCCTGGATTGGTAAAGAAAACTCTCCCAGGAAGACTAGAGCCAGGGAAGCAGGTGGGCTAACCGCCGATCTCCTGCCCCTCCACTGCTCCAATCCAATCCCTCAATCCCATCCCCAGCTCTGCCAACAGACCACCTGCAGCAGCCTCCCTCCCCCCACTGCTAGGGATCCCACAGATCTTCCCTCCCTCCAAACTTCCCTGCCCACTCATGGTTTTACCCCAGCCCCCAACTCCAGCAGACATTCCCCCGGGAACCCACAGGCCACTTCTGTCATGGAAGCAGGGAAGCTAACTGCAAGATTGTCACTTGTCCCTTCATTCCTGAAAGTCCAATCTTTGTAGCAGCTCTGTAGCAGAATACCTGTGCTGGTCACCACGTCCTCTCTGACCCCCATGTCTCTAAAGGATCATGTAGACCTTCTCCGATATTTCTTCCCATTAACCCAGCCTCCAACTCCAGCAGGCATCCTCGGGAACATACAGGCCCCTCACAGGCCAGGGTGCAAACAATCTAACTGCGGATTTTCACTTCTGCCTCCTCTCCTCCAAAGCCAATCCCCAAATCCAGCACGCACCCCTGCAGCAGACCACCTGCAGCAGCCTCCTCCTCATCTCTACCCTAACGTCCAGTGGATTTCAGAGGTCTGCCATCTCCCTCCTGTTATCCCTACTCCAGCAGGCTTTCTCTGGGAACTCACCACCCAAGCCTGCCGGTGAGCAAGTAGGCCAGCTAAGGAGGAAGGTGAACTTCCATCCCCACTCTCCCTCCTCTCCTCCAAATCCATCCCCAGCTCTGTGGCACACCACCTACAGTGGCCTCTCCTTATTCTCTGCTACCCCCAGACTAAGGTGGAACACCCTACTTTCTTCCCTATGGTAGACCTCCTCAGTGCCCCCCCAAGCCTATCCCCATTCCAAAGTGTCAGAGTTCCCGACTTCCCGATACATAGGAACACACTGTACCTGGAATTCCCCCCGCCAGTGGCCACACCTATCAGGACCCCAGAAGAATTTCCTACCAGGCGGCACACAGCCACCACCCTCTAAGAATCAGAGAGGAAACAGAAATTAAAGAACAAAACAGCCACCCAACAAAGACAAAAAACAGATAACAGCCCCTAGAACTTCTATCATCCCAAACCCCAATGCCTAAATGCCAGCATAAAAACACAATAAATAATGGCCAGGACCAGTATGTCTCCACTATAGCCCAGCAACCCTACCATAGAAGGCCCTGAGAAACGCAATATAACTGAAGCACACGACAAATAGTTCCTAAAGAAATCTATGAAAACACCAACTGAAGAAAATCTGGAAATGAAAATTTTAGGAACTTGAACAGGAACCTCAGAGTCAAGCCTCACCAGCAGAATCCATGAGATGGGCGAAAGAATCTCAGACATTGAAGACACATTAGCAGAAATGGATAACAGGCCAAAGAATATGTTAAAATCCTGGCACAAAAAATCAAGGAAATCTGGGCCACTGTGAAAAGACCAAATCTAAGAATAATAGGAATAAAAGAAGAAACCCAGCTCAAAGGCAAAGAAAATATTTTTAACAAAATCATAGAAGAAAATTTGTGTACTCACTCATAAGTGGATATTAGCCATAAAATAAAGGATAACTATGCTAGAATCCACAGACCCAGATAGACTAAGCAACAAGGAGGGTTCAAGGAGGTATGCCAGGATCTCCCAGGGAAGGGGAAATAGAAGGATTTTGTAACTTCACTTTGGATACCTGGGGATGGGAACCTGAGGGATCAGGTTGGGGGAGGTGGGGACAGGCGGCAAGATTACTGAAAGAGAAGAATGGAAAGGAGCGGGGGGGGGGGGCATTTTGGGATCAGATTTTTAAAAACCTGGCACAAGAGAATCTCCCAGGAATGTTCAAACATGACCCCAGCTAAGAGTCCTAGCAGTAGCAGATATGTACCTGAACTGACCATTTTCTGCAACCAGATTGATGACTAGCCAATCTGTCATCATCCAGCAACTGATGGAAAGAGATGTAGACCCATAGCCAAACATGAGTTGGAGTTTGGGGAACCCTCCAGAGGGGGAGAAAGGATTGCAGGAGCCAGAGGGGTCAAGGACACCACAAGCAAATCACAGAATCAACTAACCCGGTGAGTCAGATTTTATTTTACCTTATTATATTTTATTTTACGGTATTTTAATTCATTTATTATCCCTTAGAACCCTGTTTGTTTTCTAATGAGGGAAAGAAGAGGGTGACTCTAGATGGGAAGGGTGATGGGGAAGAAATGGAAGAAATATAGAGAAAGGAAACTGTAACAGGTAAATATTATAAATTACAATAAAAGAGTCCACAAAAGTCCTGAGACTGATAACTTCACCAATCTTTCTTAATTTTCTCACAAAAAAAAGACAGAAAAGAAAAGAAAACGTTCTATCTCATCATATGAGGCTGACATGACCCTAATAATAAAAGCTGGCAAAGACACTTAAAATAACAGAAAAGCAAAAACAATGAAGCCAGGCACAGTGTGGCTCACACCTTCAATTTCAGCACTTAGGAGGCAGAAGCAGGCAAATCTGAGTTCAAGGCCAGCCTAGACTACAGAGTGAGTTCCAGGACGTCAGGGCTACAACAGAGAAACCTTGTCTCCACAAGCCCAAAGGAAAATAAATAAAAAGTACATTCTGGGGGCTGGAGAGATGGTTCAGTGGTTAAGAATACTGACTGTTCTTCCAGAGGACCAAGATTCAATCTCAGAACCTACATGGCAGCTCAGAACTGTCCATACCTCCAGTCCCAGGGCATCTGACACCCTCACACGGGCAGCTGAGACACCAATGCACATAAAATGAAAATTCATTTCTTTAATAAAAGTACCATTTTAGCCTGGTGGTGGTGGTGGTGGTGGTGTACACCTTTAATCCCAGTGCTTGGAAAGCAGGTGGATCTCTGTGAGTTCGAGGCCAACCTGATCTACAAAGCTACACAGAGAAACTATGTCTCAAAAAACAAACAAACAAAAAAGTACAGTCTTATAACTCTTATGATCACTGGCATTTCCTCAACAAAATTTCCAACAAAACCAAATTTAAATGCATACCAACAGAATTATACACCATTTACTTCAAGAAAGTAAGGAAATCAGAAATGCAGATGCATACAGAAATCAGTCAATGTGTTTCAGCACATGAACAGGAGGAAGAGACAAAACACACACTATCATTTCTATTGATACAGAAAAATGGCAAAATTAGACAAATTTTACAATCAAAAGTACTTCTCAAACTAGGAAAAGAAAACAATCAAAATATAATAAAGATAATATGAAAAACTACCAATGAGCATTATACTAAAAGGCTTTCCTTTACAATTAGAAACAAAGGAAGGATGATATACTTCTATTCAATACTGTACTAGCTGTATCCAGAATTATGCAGTAAAATCTGATAAATTGTATCAAATTAGAAGATACTAAATGTAGTTATGTTTGCAGATGTTATGATCTTACTCATATAAAATTATAGATTCCACACAAGTAAATAAACTAAACTGGTGAAGGAATTTAGCAAAGTAGGAGACAAATTCAACACACAAAAATTAGGTACACTTCTACACATTAGCAATGTATAATTGGACACAAAATTCTAATGAACATCTCTGTTTAGAGTTGGAGCAAAAAAATAAAATCTTTACAGATTAAAGAGGTGAAATGTTTGTACTATAAAATATAGGTAAAACAAATTAAAACTGGCAAGTAAAAGACTATTCCATGTTCGTGGATTAGAAGACTTAATAGCATTAAGATGTAGGTGCTCCCCAAAGTGATCTACTTTTATCAATACAATCCTTTTCAATAGCTTAATAATTTTTACAGTAGTGAAATAAATCCACTGAAAATTCATAATCCCAACTAAGACTACGATTCTCATACTGTCCGAATTTCAAGTTTACTGCATAGTTACAGTAAGTGAAACAATGTGGTACTGCTATAAAGATATATATGTTAGCTCGTGCTCAGGGCAGAAGCCATATAAATAAATCCTCATATAGAAAGTCAATAATTTTGTAAGGGTATCAAGACAATTCAATGGGAAAAGAACAGTCACTTCAACACTAAATTGCCACATTCAAGAGAATGAAGTTATCAAGAATTAATTCAAAATGGATTAAAGACCTAAATGAAAGACCTAAGAAACTCTTATAAGGTGGTTCTCAACCTGTGAGTAACAATTCTCTCTGGGGGCAGGGTCAAATTATTCCTTCACAGGGATCACTTATCAGATGTCCTGAATATCAGAGATTTACATTACAATTCATAACAGTTGCAAAATTGCAGTTAGGAAGTGGCAATGAGAGTAATTTTACTGTTGGGGATCACACAACATGAGGAACTGTATTAAAGGTCCCAGCATTAGGAAGGGTGAGAACCACTGTCTAGACCATCACCATGAGGAACTGTATTAAAGAGCCATAGCATTAGGAAGTTTGAGAATCACTGGCTTAGAAGAAAGCATAACACAAGGCCCTAAACATCATCCTCAGCAGTGTTTTCGTTTGTTTGTTTGTTAGTTTGTTTGTTTGTTGAAACAGGGTTTCTTTGTGTAGACCTGGCTGTCCTGGAACTCACTCTGTAAACCTGGTTGGCTTTGAACTCGAGATCAGCCTAGCTCTGACTCCTGAGTACTGTGCAATGTTTTTTTAAGAGATGCCAAAAGCATCTTCATAACACTTACATCATTACAACACTGCGTGGTAACATTACCCTTGGCACTGATTTCTTGGCTGTAGTATCAGACATGTAAGTAATAAAAAAATAGACTTTATGAAATTTTGAAAATTTTTACATGAAAACAACCCACAGAATGGGCCATAACAGTTGAAACAATATGCATGTCAATGGAATCATATCTACAATGCACTGAGAACTATATATTCAACAACAAACAACAACAAAGCAGAATTCAAAAATAGGCAAAGGATTTTGACATTTTTCCAAAGTTGATATATAGTTGACCAATCAGCAAATCAGTACTACAAAGAAATATAGAATCTTACATGTGTTAGTGAAAAAATGGATAAATTGGAACTATGAGAAAATGTTAGAGTGTAAAGTGTACTTATTATGTTATATAAAATAATATTATAGTTTGTAAAAATAGAATTACAATACCATATAACAATTCCATTTATTGAAATTTGTCCAATGCTTTTTGTTTTGTTTTCTTTTGTTTTTTTCAGACAGGGCCTCTCTGTATAACATCTCTGGTTGTTCTGGAACTCAATCTGTACATCAGTCTTAGCCTCAAATGCAGAGATCTGCCTGCCTTTGCCTCCTGAGTTCTGTGATTAAAGTTGTGTGCCACCACTGCCTGGCTATGTTCAATGCTTTTAAAGCAGGGTCTCAAAGAAATGCTGTAAATGTACATTCATAGCCTCATTATTAACAACTGCAAAAAACATGGAAGCAATCAAAGTGTCCATTGACTGACAAATCCTAAGCAACATATTGTACACACACAAAAAATAGTATCTTATTCAGTCTAGGAAAGAAAAAATATTATCAACTGTGCTACAACATGGATGAAGCTTCAACTTGTTGTACCAAGTAAAACACTACATAAAGTCATTTATAGGAGTTACTTGGCGAAAATCACAGAGACCAAAACTAGAATATGAGATTGGAGGCAAAGATATCTGGGGAGTTTGATTAATGAGCATACTATTTTAGGTTTATTTATTTTCTTTTATTTACTTATTTATTTTGTTTTTTAAAACAGGATTTCTCTGTGTAGCTTTGGAACCTGTCCTCGAACTCGCTCTGTAAACCAGGCTAACTTCAAACTCACAGAGATCCTCCTGGCTCTACCTTCTGAGTGTTAGGATTAAAGGTGTGCACTACTGCTGGCCAGCTCTATTCTCTTTTATTAATTTTTGGTGGTACAGGGGATCATGCATGTGTATTTCTGTACATAAGTGTAGATGCCAGAGGTCAACTTTCAGTGTCATATCTTAAGGACTTTCTGCCTTATATCTTGAGACAGGACCTCTCAGTGACATCTGAGATTATAGGAAGAGAAGAGTTAAGGCAATGTATCGTGATGATGGCTATACAACATTATGAGTGTATTGAACATTACTCTATCATACATTTTAAATGCTGAGGACAACTAGGCACCACAGCTCATGCTGTAGGAGGAATCACACAAGATCAAGGCCAGCCTGGGTCACGCCCTAAGTCCTACGCCAACATGGGCTATATAGAGTGAGAGTCTGTCTTGAAAAAAACAAAGCCAAAATAAATTTTCATCACCTCATATAAATAGTATAATTCATAACACTCAAAGTCAGAAGAGGTTCAGAAGACTCCTCTCTGCAATGGGTATGCAACAAGCATAGACAAAAGAGGGAATGAGAACAGAATACCTTCTTAATTACAGATAGATAGACAGGGTTATCTTATTTCAGCATATCTTGGTCATTTTGACTGGCTAAAGCTCCTCTCCTGGGCTGGAGAGGTGGCCCAGAGGTTCAGAGCACTAGCTGCTCTTCAAGAGGACCTGAGTTCAATTTCCCGTAACCACATGATGGCTCACAACAATCTGTAATGAGATCTGGTGCCCTCTTCTGGCCTGCAGAGATACAAGCAGGCGGAATACTGTATACATAATGAATATATATATATATAAAGCTCTTCTGCTTGTGATTGGCTGAGACCTGGCTGCCTGTTACCCAAAAAAAGGATTCTTGAAATTACAATCTATTGAAATATGAAGTTAGGCTGTACTTATTCAGTATATACTCAGATATGAAATAGCCCCAGGTCAAATATAGCACTATGAATTAGAAAGGGAAAAAAAACAAGTAGCACCAGTCACAACAAAGGCTATTAGGAAAAATTTGTATTCTTTATTTATTTACCTGTGTGGTGTGTGTGTGTGTGTGTGTGTGTGTGTGTGTGTCCTGTGTGTTTATTTGTGTGATGTGTGCATGTATGTATAATAAGGGGTGCTACAGTGTATGTATGGAAGTCAGAGGACAACTTTGTACAGTCCAGTTTCTCCATCCAACTTTTTGTGGGTTCCAGGGATTGAACCTGGGTCATTAGGATTGCATAGCAAGCATCTTTACCTGCTGAGTCATCTCAACTGGCCCAAGAATAGTATTAGCATTCTTTATATAACAGTGGGATGACTAAAATTTTCTACAAGTACAAAAAATCATTTGGACAATACATTTCAAAACTTTTCAAAGGGCTTTGACATATATAGCTGTTCTTCTAATTTTAAAAATCTATTCTATAAACTTATCTTACATCTCAAAACGTATTCACATAGTTTTTTTATTCCAGATAGTATATGCAAGCACAAACTCAGCCTCACAAATATTAGCTATTGATCTATATCATAGAAATTAGGTAGCCATTAAAAATGGGAGCCAGCAAGATGGTTCAGCAGATACAGGCACTTGCCACCAAGACTGATGACCTGGGTTTGGGCCTCAGGAACTACATGATGGAAAGGAAGAACCAAGTCCTAAAAGTTGTTCATTGAAATATACAAATGTACTGTGGCAAGCACATTCCCATAGAAATACACAAAAACAAACATGCAAATAAATAAATACAATGCAATTAATTTTTAAATCTGTAAATGCCAACAGGAGTGGCACAATTGTGCATGCACATGCACACGCACACACACATACACACACACACACACAATCACACACACACACACATAATTAAAACTTACTCTTCCAGAGACTGAGGTGGGATGATCACTACTACATAGGAGTTTGAGAACAAACTGGGCAACATATCAAGACACTGACATAAAATTCAAAACATGAAAAATAATGCTACAAATAATTTTGTGACCTGGGGGATATAATTATAGAAAACAAAACAAAATATGAAATCTCTAGTACCAGCACTGAGAGGCAGAGGCAAGAGGATACCTGTGTGTTCAAGGTCAGCCTGGTCGACAGATAGCAAGTTCCAGTACAGCTAGGACTACCTACAGAGACTGTGTCCAAAAAGCAAAACAAAACAAAGACCTTGTCTTTAAAAAATAATGACAATGATGAAGGTAAATCAATGGTTTTTTAAAAAATGAGTAACACTTGAGGGGCTGTTACACGGCAAGATTTTTCTTGGGGAGACACAAATTACATGTCTACTCACTCCAGACAGGGAGTCCACCACAGACCAAAGTACAGATACTAAAGGTGAACCATGAGCTTTATTGGAGTTACTTATTGGAATATGGGTGAGGGGTCACTTACAGGAACAGACCTGGATTAAAAGACAGCTGCATCACCAAAGTCCACCAGAGCATAGTGATAGCTCACAAAGCTGGGAACCTGGAGCACACTTACAGTCTGCTGGCGGCTCAATGGTTGGACAGTGTCCTTTCCAGGTGCCTTTCCAGCTAAACCTCTTCCAGGCAATTGTCTCAGCTTCCTCCCGGCAGCTGGTCCGCTCTGAGAATTTTCTTTGTAGCTTATCTTGTGACTGTCATCAGCCTTTATTGCTTACTCATGTGAGAGAGGGGCCTAATGACTCTGGTCAGTTTCAGGGACTTCCTGAAGCCATTTTTTTTTTTTATTTTCTCTCTTAAGGAGCTTCCCGGGGGGAGGGGTGTTTATCACAAGGACACTGCTACACAACCAGGACCCTTCAAATAAACTGTGCACTGGAAAACTCTTATCACAAGCGGAACTAGAGTTCTATGAGAAGGAAGACAGATAACCCGGCAAAAGAAAAGTTTTGAATAATGGAACCTCAGATCTCCCAGATGCATGAATTAACACATTCAAGAAGCCTGAAACCTAAATAGGATAAACATTAATAAAATTGTACTCACAAATACTATTGTTATTATCATTTTTATAACATCTCTATATACAAATACACAGGTATATACTTGAACCCATATAATCACATAGATGAAATAGCAGAGATATGAATACAAAACTCAAAGGAATTCATTGAAAATAACAAAATTGTTAGTTTGTATTGTAGGTATCATTATACACTCCTTAAGAAGGAATAAGAGAAGAACGCTTTCTAAGAGCCACACGGTTCCTACTTCTGTTTGTGGCAATAGGGCCTAGAAATTGCAACAATGGGAATTCCCCACACTCAGCGTGTGGTCTGTGGCTAGCATTCCCTACCTTGGCTTCCTCAACTTACTGTGTAACTATGGATGAGCTTGAACTCCTCCTCATCCTGTCCCTACCTCCCTGTTGCTGAGATTGCTGATATACATCACTATCCCCAGGTTTAGGATGAATTTTAATACTTTAGTTTCCAAGTATGAAAGAAGCTACTAAACCCTAATGAGATCTGGCAAAAAGAATTGAAAATCAATTAGAATGACTTCCATCGGATGAAACAGAGTAATTATTAACACTCCCATGAATTCATAACACTGGAATTTTTAAAGCCTCTGCCCATTATTTTTTAAATTGTCAAATAAAAGGATGGATCAACCATCTATCCTGTCTTTCCAACTTATGTGCCACTTCAGGCTAATTACATAGGAGATGGAGAAAACTCTAGAAGGGGAATTCCAATGTAAAATGGTGGCGGTAGGAAGTAATTGTTACCAATTATGGAACCAGGTTCACTGTCAATAGGAATTAACAATTGATGGGTCAAGCTACCAACATCAAAACCCACTGATTGATTAACCTTGGTATCATTAAGGTTAAATGACCAGAGAATACACGCTTCCTGATAACTATAGCAAGTATTCCCTACAAAATCATTTTGCCAGATACTGACGAAACCTTTGTATAGACTTTCAGAGGTATGTCGATCCAGAAGAGTCATCTACACAATATCAATAAGATGTATTCAACTGAATCTCAGTATGAGATCCTAGAGAACAAATAAACTGGTCTCTTCAACAAATAAATCGCTTCAAAATGGAATAAGGAAGCCTTCTTATGATAAAAGAGGTGCTTCAGAGTCATACTGAACACATGTAATATATACTCCTTGTATGCATCCTAACAGATCAAATGGAATTTAGAAAACAGGATTAGGGCAGGGACATTTGGTAAAGTTTTTTGGCTTGAATGCATGAAGCCCTGGATTAAATTTCCAGCGCTGCATAATCAGACATGGTGGCCTATATCTGTAATTCCAGCACTTGGTAAAGGCAGGAGAATTATGAGTATAAGGTCCTCTTTGACTACATAGCAAATTCGAGCCCAGCCTGGGATGCATGAGACATGGACTCAAAAAATATTTATCTATAAAATGTCAACATGGAGTGTAAAATACTAAAGAAGTAATAATACTTCGTGGTTATGCCTTTCTTGCCTGTCCCTACTGGCGTCAGGTTGTCACACATACCAGGACACTATTTTGCCCAGGCACAAAATGACTTTTAAAGTAATGAGTATGCCTACCCCTAGAAAAAGATTATCTTTGATGGATTAAATCATTAGGTAGTAATTTGGTGAGGAATTTCATCATGGATGGATTAGGTTGTCACTGTCAAAACCAACTGATTTTAATATGTCTAAAGTTGTCAAATCTGGCAAGCTGTGTATCAAGAATGGATAGAACAGAACCTACCACAATGCATACCATGCAATAGGTGCTCAATACCATTTTAATTTCAGACCGCCATCACGGCCCTGGGACCCATTCTACCCTACCAACCTGACCTTGCTTGAAACATCCCTCAAGCAGATGGCTGTTCTCCGCCTGTTGCTGTCGCTGCCATTCCTGCCACACTTCCACTGCTGCAACTATTACAAACTCTGATGTGGCTCCTATGACCTGAAGTTACCTCTCTCGTCTTGCTCCAAGTGAACAGACTTTTTTCGCCTTCCCAGCATGATAGCTCTTTCTTATAGAGGTTGGCCCCATTGCCTCTCTATAGCTCTTCAGGCGGTCGGCTCCACAAGCCATGGAGGAAATGAAACCCCAGAGATGGGCTAGAGATGCCTGCCACCCTGTGTGTCCCTACAGGCTATACCATCTCCTCTACAGACCAACTTTTTCTATCAGGGCACCAAAATGGCCATATTCCATTCTCTCCTGTCTCATTATGCCTTATGACTTCCTAAGATGCTCCCTTTACCACCAAGCTTCCTTTGTACGTGATGAAAAAGGAGAGGAAGAATTGATAATCTTAGTGCATCTTCATAAAAGGACCCCAGGGACTGCCACATCATATGATCCCAGGGCTGTCAATGCAGATTGGTCCATCTAGGACTCCCACTGCCCACACTGAAATGAAAAGCTATCTCCTTCTGGAACAAATATGAAACAAGGGGCGGCGGCAGCAAACACAGGTGGTGTTTGGAATGAAAGGGAAGAGCTAAGCAAGTGGATTAAGGCCTTTGCTGTGAAAAATAAAGCCGGGCACTGGTAGTACAAAGGCTGCTGACGCTGGAGCAGTGAGTCACACCGCAAATGGAACACAAACAAGGAGCCAGCACAGCAGCACTGTAGCCCTCCATAGAAAATTCAGGGTGAGGGCCTGCTAGACAGCTCAGCAGGTAACAGTTCCTGCTGTGAGCCGGACAACATGAGCCCACATGGTGGGAGGAGAGAACGCTCTCCTGAAGGCTGATCTCTTATCTACACACATGCATACACACAGGCACACATACACACATGCGTGCACGGGTCCACTAAATAGATAAAATAACAAAATATTCAGGTGAGGGGTGAGAGTAATCAGAATGCATTACATGCACACATGAAATTCTCAAAGAACAGCCATATAAAATCTTCAGGGGGAATAAAAGGCATTTTTACTTATTCCTGAACATTAAAGTTAGTTAGAAAAGATGCAACATTAAAGAGCCACTGTGCGAGTATCTACTTAAATTATTTGAATGGATACATGGATAAATAGATGGGAGATGAACCAAATAACTGCTAGGCTATAGAAAACATTACTTTGCCATTAAATATCTACATGCTATTAAATATTAAGGTACATTTGTGCTATTATGTTGCTTTCAGAATTTGTTGTTGCAGGCTGTGGCAGGCTTAAATTATGTACAAGGATCCTTTTTAGTTACATGTATGTCTGTGTATTTCTTCATATGTGCCTGTGCATTTGTGTGTTTGTGCTTATGGATGCCAGAGGTCTATACTGGATGCCTTCCTCAATTGTTTTTCCAGTTCACTGTTTGAGACCAGGTCTCTTCCTTAATCAGAAGCTGGCTGATTGCCTCCACAGCAGTGGGACCACAGGCATGAGCCACCAGACCTGGATCTGACAAGAATACTGAGAATGGAAAACAGGTCCCCATGCTTGTGCGGCAAGTACTTTACTGACTCAATCCTTCATAGCTCTCATTTGGTAAAAATCCACAGTCCTTAATCAAAAACTATCATTTACTCACTCTTGATTGCAGATAGCCAAAGAGTAGGTGCATTGCCAAGGAACACTAAAGTGACCCCATCCTAATGTACATCTCCCCCAAGTAAGTTATGATGGACGCTCCCATTCCACCCACTCACAAACCAAGAAAGTATCTGTCAGGAGTGAATTCACATATAAAGTACGGCTGCGTTTCTTTTTTGACGATTTACAAATACCTAATAATACTCAGTGCACACTCTTTGTGCACCCAGGCAGGAAGCCTGCTGCTACTGCTCCCTAGTACATCACACACAGGCCCCTCACAAGGAACTAGCAAGCTTGTGCATGTGTGTCCTGAGGAGGTGGGGCTGGGGGCATGTCCATTGCCGCTGAACCAGACCTTCACTTATTTGAAATAAACACATAAACACGTCTCAGACAGAAAGCAAAATTCTCAAAGGCTGTTGTTCCACTCCCAACATCCTTGGGGTGCTGTGTGGGGCAGTGTAATTACAGGAAATGTTTCAACCCTGCTTCTTTTTGGACCGCCTGGCTGCAAGGCCTAGGGAGTAGGCCACAGAAACCACTCTTCATTTTTTCTGGGCCATTGTAACCCTAATGAGATCCATTCTGATGGCAATTAGAATAGTGCGCAGCAGGTGAAGCCATATGGAGCATGGTCATCTTGAAGCAATAGCTGAAAGGGGGTTTTGTCTACCCAGCTTTGTACATGCATTTTTGAAAATCCAGCCACACCTGGTCCTGCCACGGCCCTGTAAAGAATAGGAATTTCTTCATGCTGAAGCTTCAGTCCATGGCTGTGACCAAAAAAAGGTGGGGGGAGAACTGCCTAGCCCCTACCATGTGCTAGGTGTCACTCGGCTTTTTCTAATGCCACCCTACCATGCCATTTCAATGAGCTGGCTGTCTTAAATGTTTCACAAAAGTCCCGGTACACAGAGGTCACTGGGCCCATCCTAACTGGCCCAGTTTGAAAATGACAGCCACAGTATGACTATGGAACTCAAATTCCTGACGACAGTGGCGCAGTATTTTCCAGGACAAGAGGAATTGCCACTAAATTTCTATTTTGTTTTGTTCAGATATTTTTCATTGCTTGGCTTATGTGACTCGATCGCCACAAAAGGTTCCTTTACCCAGAGGGTCCCTAACCTCTCTTTGTGTTGTGTTATGTGATAACAGAGTGGGGACAGGTGCTGACTGCATAGAAGCCCCCACAGCCCACCTGCACTTCCATTCAGAAGTGCATTGGTTAAAAATCAGATCCCAGAATCACATGTAATTGTGTTTTAGCCTCCTCTCTAGGACTACTGTGCTGATTAGAGTCTGGATAAACTGAGGTTTGAAAAAGTCTTTCACTGCACATAATGATTTTTTTATTGGAACCACAGTGCCTGTCCCTTTCCTTCTCCACACTCCTTCCCCAGCTTCTCCAAGTCTGCCCCCGCTACGGCTAACCCAGCCAATGTAAGATAGATAAAGGAAACGTAGAGTCCACAATTCAGGGTCACATTGGTCTATTAACGCCTAACAAAGAGTGAAGCTTTATGCTGAAGAAAACAGGTTTACCTTGAATTTGTGAATTGAGAGGCTTTTGAAGGAGCCAGAGAAAACCTTTAATATTAGGCAAAACCTATTATTCCATAGGCTGCAATAAAACAGTATTTAATTCTAGGTGGCCACGTGTCCTAGCATACTAACTCCCAGAAGAATGTGCACTATGCAAAGAAAGCAGCTTAGCTTCTAATTACAGAATTTAATTATTGAGTACAAATAGAAAAAAAAATCATATAACTGTGTATTTGTATGCAAATATGTAAAAATGATTGATACAAAGACAAATTATTTTTCTAAAATGGTCAATTTTCTCTTTTCAATACCACCACAAATCCCTACCATTGAGTTTACCCCTAACCTTTTGCCTCCTCTAAGCATGTAACAACTTGTTCAAGGTTCTGTTCCAACAGCCCTCTCTTCAAACCACTGTTCCCACAGGCAGACCCACCCTTACTCCAAGGTCAGGAGCAGGGCCATTAGCTCCCAGTCATGGCAGAATTAAGTTACCATGTTTCACCTTAGAGCAGTGCTTCTCACCCTTCCTAATGCTGGGACCTTTAATACAATTCCTCATGTTGCTGGTCTAGACTGTGGTCCTCACCCTTCCCAAAGCTGGGACCTTTAATACAGTTCCTCATGTTGATGGTCTAGACAGTGGTTCTCACCCTTCCTAATGCTGGGACCTTTAATACAGTTCCTCATGTTGATGGTCTAGACAGTGGTTCTCACCCTTCCTAATGCTGTGACCTTCAATACATTTCCTCATGTTGATGGTCTAGACAGTGGTTCTCACCCTTCCTAATGCTGGGACCCTTTAATACATTTCCTCATGTTGCTGGTCTAGACAGTGGTTCTCACCCTTCCTAATGCTGGGACCCTTTAATACAGTTTCTCATGTTGATGGTCTAGACAGTGGTTCTCACCCTTCCTAATGCTGTGACCTTCAATACATTTCCTCATGTTGATGGTCTAGACAGTGGTTCTCACCCTTCCTAATGCTGGGACCCTTTAATACATTTCCTCATGTTGATGGTCTAGACAGTGGTTCTCACCCTTCCTAATGCTGGGACCCTTTAATACAGTTTCTCATGTTGATGGTCTAGACAGTGGTTCTCACCCTTCCTAATGCTGTGACCTTTAATACAGCTCCTCATGTTAATGGTCTAGACAGTGGTTCTCACCCTTCCTAATGCTGGGACCTTTAATACAGTTCCTCGTGTTGATGGTCTAGACAGTGGTTCTCACCCTTCCTAATGCTGGGACCTTTAATACAGTTCCTCATGTTGATGGTCTAGACAGTGGTTCTCACCCTTCCTAATGCTGAGACCTTTAATACAGTTCCTCATGTTGATGGTCTAGACAGTGGTTCTCACCCTTCTTAAGGCTGTGATCCTTTAATACAATTCCTCATGTTGATAGTCTAGACAGTGGTTTTCATCCTTCCTAATGCTGTGACCTTTAATACAGTTCCTCATGTGTGGAGACCCCAACCATAACATTAATTTCATTGCTACTGCATAACTGTAATTTTGCTACTGTTATGAATCATAATGTAAATATCTGTGGTCTTTGGCGACCCCTGTGAAAGGGTCATTCAACTCCCAAAGAGTTGTAACTCGCAGGTTGGGAACCACTGTATTAGAGGGATTTGGCATGGAGTCAGCCATTACTACCAGCTGTGCCTGACCTTATGCCCCAAAGCTAGAAGCTTCTGTCAAAAGACTAAATTCCTTGCTTTGGTCCTATAGCCATGCCTCTGCTCTGAGTATGTGAACCTTTATCTATGCTCAACTTGCTCTGCCCCTCAGAAGAAGTCACAGCTCCTACAGTCTCCTCTGCAAGTATGGATACCTCCTCTGCAAACTCCACAGTATGGCTCCAGCCTGCTTTCCTGAAGCTTCCACACTTCCTAGTGTCATGTTCTGCATAGTTCCTCATTCCACTGCCTCCCACACCACTGAGCACAACAATGAACAAATGAATGTCCTTGTCCTAATAGCTGCCAAATATCGTGAGAGTACTTTACTCCACAAGAGACAAAGCAGACCCCAGTGGGCTAAATTCAACAGCTTTCCTTATGATAGGTATCCCTACCCCAAGCTTAGATTCACCATCGATAGATTATTAAGTATGAAAGTCTCCAAAATACCAGATATAAAATAAGAACACTTGTACATGATAATGTTCACTGATAGAAACAAGATCATTCTAATGATTTTGAAAACCAATACATAGAAAGACCCGAAGGATATATGTGGATGAGGTGAGGATGGAGAAGGGCCAGTTACATAATTACTAGGAACTAGTGCACAATGAAAACATGTGGACATTTGTGCAAAAAAAAAAAAAAAAATAACTACTAAGAATGAGAAAGCAACAATAGAAGATCACTAAACAAAATACAAGTTCCAAGGCAGCTATCAGATCAGTTGGCCATCTCCATGTGTTCATATTAATGTAACCATTTTCTTTTCTGTATTGTCTTTATAAATTCTATAAGCAAACACCCATTATTTTATTACTAGGGAATATCACAATTCAGCTGTAGCACTGGGGAAAGTGGACCCTACACCTCCCCTAGGCAGCACAGAAGAGCTGACCCTATTGAGAATGTGAACATGGGAGACCCGGCCCCATTCCTCATCTGCCACACCCCGCACACACCCATCGACACCTGAGGCAGGTGGGAGAGTTGACCCTGTCTCCCGCCAGCTGCAACACTAGGGAGAGCAGACCCTGTACCCCCTCACCTGGGCAGCACAATAGAGCCAAACCCATTGGCAGAGGTGTGGGTGAGCAAACTCTGAAGTTGCAAGCATGGAAAAGCTGTCTCCATTACCCATCTTTCATACGGCAGCATGGGCAGGGGAGAGATGCCCTCCGCCCACCACCCCACACCCCTGGAGCAGGTGGGAGTGCTGTCCCTGAGGTCATAAGGACAGGGGCAGCAAACTCTGCAGCACTCTGGAGAGTAGTCCCTACATCAAGTCTGGGTAATGCAGTAGCGCTGTCCCGAAGGTGAAGGCGTGGGAGACCCGAGCACTGAAGCGTGAGAACTGGCTCTGTCTCTTGCTCACTGCTGCAAGGGGTGAACCAGCCTGAGCAATGCAGGAGAGTTTCCACTGGTGGTGGCAGCAAGGGAAAGCTGGTGGGCTGACCAACAAGCCTTGCAACTATGTAAGCCCAGAACCAGAGTGATGAGTTGGCCCACCCCAACATCTACCCATCTGCTGGAGCACAGAAAGGGGCCCGATCCTGCAGACCCAAAGCTGCATGATCTCCATGACACAGGTCAACAACAGGATATCCAAGAGGAGTCCCAGTGAGGGCCCAGCATAGGTAGTGTAGCAGAAACCAGAGGCCTAGAACCAGACCAATAACTCTGCAATGAACACTTGCAAGTAAAGATATATGGGTAAAAGGGAGGGGGGCAGAAAATATCACAATTTTTATCTGTCCCTGCGTGTGTGCTCAAATGTACACATGTGCATGAATACAAAAGGTCAAAGTTTTTTGTTTTTTCTCAATCCCACTCCTCCTGATTTAATTTAGTTTTGAGCTCACTGAACCTGGAGCTCACTGATTTGTCTACACTGACTAGGCAGCAAGCCCTGGGGGTCTTTGGCTTCTACCTCCCTGATGCTGGGATTACAGACACACTGTTCTGTTATGCATGGATTTGTACATTGGTTCTGGGGATCTGAAGTCAGGTCTTCATGCTCATGCAGCATGCACTTGACTGACAGCCATCTCTCCAGCTCCATGATGAGCAATTTTTCAAAGAACCCACCAAGCAACCACCAAAGCTAACAGGTGTTCTCAGTGCCAATGAGAGACCCTGTGTCAAAGGAGGTGGATGATGATCCTGAAGATGACACCGGACCTTCACATGTAATTTGTACATGTGTGTGCACACATATGCATGTTCACACATACATGTGCACAACACAAACACAATCATGAATACTTAAATATTGTTATATGAGTTTTTTACTTATGTTTCATAAAAAAATTATTGAATGAATTTTAAATCGTGATTATGACAGAAGTCCCAATATCTGAAAAAGCCCTAAATATGTTTTAACATATTTATTGTATTAAATATTTATACAAAGCAGTGCTGGAAACATTGATGTTTATAAAATAAACTATTGATCACCTCTGTTAAACACTAAAGATGTTGTATGTCCTGCACTATCAAATATTTAGCTGAGACTTAATTCTTTATGTAAAAATAAATGAGCACATCCATTTCCATAGCATGCAAAAACAAACAAACAAACAAACAAACAACATGATCTAAAGCACTGACCATGCCTATCACAGACTGTGAGGACAGAATCTAGTGTGCAGAGAAATATGAAAATATGGTTTGCTTCCAGAACAAGGCCAGACACTACGAAAAAAGGATGCCCCACGCCTCCATGAATTTTCAGGTCCTTATACAGGCAAAAAGAAAGAAGGAAGGAAGGAAGGAAGGAAGGAAGGAAGGAAGAAAGGAAGGAAGGAAGGAAGGAAGAAAAGAAGATGAGTCTGTAGGAAACAAGATTCACCCTACTGAGGACTAGACAACATCCTGGTCATGTAATGTGTTAATCATGGCAAAAGCCTATGCCAAGAAATGTAAGCTGTACAGAGATTAAGACTCTTAATGGTTTTGTTTGCCATTGTTGGCTCATTCTCTCAGAAAATGACTTACACTTAGACATGGTATGTACTCAGTAAATATTTGTTGAGTATATGATATACACAGAATTGCAGATTTGATCTCATTCTTTTTATTTATTTTTCTTATTTTACATCTCAATCCCAGTTCCCTGTCCCTTCCTCCCTCTCTTCTTCCCTCCCTCCCTCCCTCCCTCTCTTGCCCCCCCAGACCACCCTCCCCTCCCATTCCCCCCACTCCCCAGGGAGGGTGATGCCTTCCAGGAGGGGTCAAATCTGTCAAGTCATTTGAAGTAGGGACTAGGCCCTCCCTCCTGCCTCTAGGCTAATGGAGTATCCTTCCATGGGGAATGTGCTCCCAAAGTCCTTTTGTGCATCAAGGATACATCCTGGTTCCACTGTCAGAGGTCCCTTAGACTGCCCAGGTCTTCTAACCTTCTTATTGCTTTGTATGTGCAACAGAAAAGGGGTTTATTAATAAATGGGACAGTCCAAGTAACAAGAATGGCCACAATAGCAAGACTGCTTGTATTTTCTAACTCAAAAGGAGTATGTAGCGTTAATTCTTAATTATTCAGTATCTTAATTATCCAGTGTTCATCCCAGAGGAGACGGGAAAAAAAATATCCAACAGGGTCCATTGTGAGCAACACACTTATCTACATCTCATTAAGGTAAATCAATTCTTAGGAATTCCCCAGAAGACAGATGGTCTTAGCTTCAAGAGGTGACCCCAAGCACTACACAATTTCAGGGTCATTTTGAAATTGTGCTAAAATTCCTCTTACCACATTTTCTGTGAAGAAGTGGAAAAAGAAAAAAGGAAAGCAATTATTGAGACACCGTGAGCTGAGGAAGGGTTAAATATGGATGTTGGGATGAGAACAGCCTGCACATGTACACCATTTTCCAGGGGAGACACACTACCCACCCCAGACAGGGAATCTAAGACAGACCAAACTAATGATTCCACTGAAGTTTCTTGGGTTACATATGGGGATTTGGAGAGCGGATTACTGACAGGAGTAAGGGACACCTCAAATGCAGCTGAATCACCAAAAAGTCTACCCCAACACAAGTGGCACCTCACAACAGCTGCATGCCCAGAGTTCTCTACGTGACTGACAAGCCGCTATGTAGCCCAGATCCTCCTCTGTGCCTTAACTGATCTGGGTCTCAGCATTATTGACTGTTCATGTAACCGTGGAGAGGAGCCTGGGCAATGTTGGAAGTTTCTGCTTTTTCAGCCACTCTTTCTTGGAGGGAGACTTTCAACTTGGAGAAAACCAGGTACACAACAGTGCATTCACCTGCTGAGCCATCTCACAGACCCAGTCTTTTAAGTTAGTATTCAATGTAACAGGGTTTCTGGTACCGTTGTTTTCATTCACTCTTAGGTTTGGTCTTTCCTCTCCCCTCATGCCTCTTCCCTATCTCCTTGCTAACCTTGTGAACCAGTATTCCCCTTCCCACTTCCATATCACATGGGTTCCGTTACACTCCCCACCTCTCTGCTTGAAAGCCTCTATTCGTCCTTTTCATGGACCCCTTTCTAGTTTCCTGATCTCTCCCCACACTCACTCTCAAATATATGCATAGATATATTGCATATGCATATACATTAGAAGCTAGGATTTGTTAATGAAAGGGAATATGTAATATTTGCCTTCCGGAGCCTGGGTTTTCTCAGTTACTATTTCTGAGTTCCATCAATTTGTCTGAACATTTTATAATTGCAGTTTTCTTTGCAGGTGAATGAAACCCCATTGTGTGAGTGTGTCACATTTGCATTATCAGTTCATCTTTTGATGGACATGTAGTCCAATTCCATTCCCTAACTATTGTGTATAGAGCATCAATAAACACAGATTGCAAAGAGGAAGTAGGCTATAGAGTTCTTTGGGTATATGCCCAGAAGTGATACGGCTGGGCCATATAGTAGTTGTAATTTTCGAAACTTCCACACTGATGTCCTTAGTGTCCGTACCTGTTTACATCCCCATCAATAATAGGTAAGGACTCTTTTCTGATGTCCTTATCAGCATTTGAAGACATTTGTTTTCTTGATGGTAGCCATTCTAACTGGAGCCAGTTGGAATCTCAAAGCAGTTTGAATTGCACAGCACCAATTTGAAAAGCTTGCTGGAACAGCTGATTAGGATTCGATGCAGTTTGTCTGAAGGTAGAGAAGAAATGTGGGGATAGATGGTTTTTTGATCTCTAGTGTCAGGGCTACCCAGTGCACTGCAAACACTTTCCATGTCTGCTTCTGCCACTGAGCAAGCAGTGCCCATGAAACCTGCCATGATGCCTCCTGCCTACTCACAATGCACGGCATCTCCCAGCCTGGGCTTCTCAGCATCCACTACACAACACTTCCACTTTTTATTTTATAGAGCCATTTGGTGGCGTAAAACTGGAAGTAGATTTAGAAACACCTCTAAGTTAATGAAATGTCCAACAACACATGAAAGGTCCTTGCATGTGCTCAACATGGTTTTTCTGTGTTTTTTTTTTTTTTTAAGTAATGCTTCAGAATTCACTATTTACACCAAACTGGCCTTGAACCTGTAGGGTCCTGTATGGACCCACGAGGCACCTTGAGCAAGCCAGCCTCAAACTGTTGGCTGGAACACCTTGCCCTGGAGTTGTCATTGTTATTCTTCCTGTTTTGCTAGCACACATCTGCTGGGGAGGAGCTAAGCCTGAAAACCCTGTTGTTTTCCACCTTGCTGGGATAAGTCCACTCCTTCCCCTCAATAAACAGCATTTGGACATCGCTGTTGAACGAATGACCCACTATCTTGTTTCTTGTTTCAATCTCTAGGCCTTCACCAGATTCGAGGAACAGATCGTACCGCAGGCACTACAGAACCTACAGAGATCCCCCTGGTTCTGCCTCCAGAATTCTGGGGTTAAAGGCATGCACCACCATGCCTGGGCCCATTTATTCTATTAGTGACAGGAATAAACATCATGAGATCTTGGTCCCCGATCATAACAACATTCAAGTCAATTATATGTTCAAGATGTACTTCCTCTCTTGATGGCACATGGACAGCAGTAATTCAAGAAACAAGTTGAAAAGAATCCTATGGGACCCTAATGAAAGTCTATGCTTCATGCCTTTTCTCACTGTAATGGGCCTAGTTCTTTAGCTTACTAAACAGAAGTTAGCTGTTTGCAACACTTGGTGCTAGGAAACTTCCCCCACTGCCTCTGGGTATGAAGAGCAGGGATCAGGGTCTTCTCCCTGACAGCCTTGGGAAATAGCATTATTATCTCCCAATAATGAGATACCCTACAACAACCACATGGACTAATGAACACTACTGTTTAAATCATTCCTGAGATGTACCCTGTAGAAAACCATTATGCTTGAAGCTTGTGGGGTAACGGGATACACTGGGGATACAGAAGGCAAAGTTAATGAGGGACAGAAGATGAGATATTTGAAGATAAGGAAAAATAAGGATTTAGAGCTCTTACTCCATGTTGGGGGTTGGAGGGGTGACAATGTAAAATGTTGCGAAATAAAAGGCTGTTAAATCTAGGGAAACATCAAAACTCTTAAAAGTCTCATGTGTGTATGAGGGTGTGTGTGGTCACAGCTTTGACTACTTTTGGCTATACAAGGACAGAAATAGATACCAATCATGTCTGCTTCGTTTCAGTAACCCAAGAACCCAGTACTTGCCCCTGATAAAATGATGACCCTACCAGCTGGACCTCTCTCTGCAAGTCAGCTCCCTCTTCCAGCACGCCAGACCTGAGACCTCACCTGATCTACATATCAACAATAAGACTTCTATCTTCCCTTAACAAAGCATAAAGCAGCTGTTTATATTTCCATATTTGATAGGGCAGAAACACTACATCTCTTACTTTTATTGCTGGCTACAGTGATGGCACAATAGTCACTACTAGTCTATCCTAAAGACTCGAGACGATAACAAAAATTTATTCAGTCTTAAAATAAGCACTGAAGTAGTTATTCCCCCGTTTATAAATGAAAAGATTCAATAAAGCATCCTGCTCAGATCATGAGAGAGAGCAGGTCTACTAGAATGTTCACTCACCCACCAGCCATCTTTCTTGGGAGTCCTTAAAGCATCACCCTCCCAGAAGTAGACAAGGTGACCCTATCATCACAGTTTTCCCAGGAGTGGGAGTATGCAGTTTCAAAGTCAAGAGACTTCCAGTGAAAAAATATGTCCACCTGGAGCAAACAAAGCAGCCTGCCTGGGGACCCAAGTAGCAAAGACACAGGCTTATTCACTCCTATATCCCTAAAGAACAATGCAGGTACTCGGAGCATATTTGCTGAAGGAAGGGAGAAATGATTCTGTGATGTCTCTGAGACACCTTTTGGCACTACAGTCCCTTTCTGAGAGGCCCTTAATGTCATCTTCTCTCTGCCTCACCAAACAGAGAGAGGATCATGGACGTAACTGCATGTGAGCTTTTGGGAGTAAAAAATAAAAAAGGAAGACTTGAGAGAGGCCTTAACAAGCAACTGAAATTGAGTTCTGCTTGTCTTTGTTGTCTTGGAGGATGAAAATAAATGAGTAGTAAAGTTGATTCTTATTTTCAAATAAATTAAACGTTCAGAAATGTGTTTGTTGCCCACTTTTAATGGCATGCTCCTTTCTTCAGCCAGAGTCCAAGCCAGTCTCCTGTCCAAGTTTGCTGCCATGCCTTTTTGTCTAGTCTGTTAAGCTATTTTTAAAAATGTTGAATATCAACAAAGGCTCTCAGGCAGGCATTGTCAACTTTGATTTGAAGCAATCTTGGTTGAATGAGAAGATCCTAGAGCTTATAGTCCCCTCTTCTGTGCTGCCCCAGGCTGGGCTTGAATGTGTGTGACTGATAACAGGGCGCATTTCTACCTTTGTTATTACATTCCTGTTCCATAATTCATTGGCCACTGTCATTGTAGGAAAGATCTTTATGGCAAAGTGGGCAGTACAGCAGGTAAGTGCTTTTAGGGAGAAAGTAAGTGCTGTGTAGGGCTCTTCAGCCAGACATAGGATCATTAAGGAGCTATGTTCTCTCTACCTTGTGTCATCGTGATGCGGGTTCCTGGCTGCCTTGGCCAGGTCCACAGCCCCCACCTCTGGGTAGCTTGCTCAAAGAGGACGGTTTTCAACAACATGCAGTGGGGGTTCAGCAAAACCCTTGCCATGTATTACAGGTGAAAGTGTCGTATGCCGACTTAGAATGGTTTTCTTTCTTTCCTCATGTTGGTGTGTGATCCTTTCAAATGAGATTGATGACTAACTTATCCACCATCCTAGAGCCCTCATCTAGTAGCTGATGGAGACAGAAGCAGACACCCACAGCTAAACACTGAGCTGAACTGGAATCCAGATGCAGAGAGGGAGGACAGGACCAGGGCACAGAAACCCACAGAGACAGCTGACCTGAACAAGGAGGAGCTAATGGGCCCCCAGACTGATAGCTGGGAAGCCAGCATGGGACAGACTCAGACCCCCTGAATATGGGTCTCAGTTAGAAGGCCTGGGCAGTCAAAGGGACCTCAGACAGTGGAACCAGGATGTATCCCTGGTGCACAAAAAGACTTTGGGAGCACATTCCCCATGGAGGGATACTCCCTTAGCCTAGAGACAGGAGGGAGAGCCCAGGCCCTAGTCCAAATGACTTGACAGATTTAGATGACCCCTCCTGGAAGACATCACCCTACATGTTGAGTGGGGGGGTGAGGTGGGAGGCTGGTTGGGGGGCATGGGAGGGTAGAAGAGAGGGAGGGAGGGACAGAGAAAGAACTGAGATGGATATGTAAAATAAGAAAAATAAATAAATAAAATTTAAAAACATGTATAAAATTTTCAAAGGATTAATAAAATGTTATATTAAAAAAGAAAAAGAAAGAGAACTGGCTCCTGCAAGTTATCTTCTGACCCCTACACACATGTCATGATACCCTGTATACACACACACACACACACACACACACACACACACTAAATTTAATAAAAATTAAAAGAAGTAATAACAATGATTTCCAAAGTCAGAGAAAGGTATAAATATTGAAGTATGGCCAAGCCAAAGGTCTCCAGTTAGAGTCAATCAAAATGAAACAATACACAATACATGATCAAATTATCAAAGACAAAAAGGTCCTTAAGGCAACAGAAACAGAGGTTGTATTAGTTACCATTCTATCACTGTGAAAAAGACACCATGACTAATGAAATACACACACACACACACACACAAAAGCATTTGATTGGGAGCTTGTTTACAGTTTCAGAGGGTTAGTGCATGATCATCATACCATACATTCAGTATATGAACCTATGGGGACCTTCTCATTCAAACCACCACAGACATCAATAACAAAGAAGCAAACCCCAATACACTGTTTGAGACTTCTCAGCATAAACCCTGCTTGCCTGAGAGAGGAAGAAAATGCAATACCATATGTCTTTTTAGGGTTAGCACTATTGTGATGAAACAACATGACCAAACAATAAGGTGAGGAGGAAAGGGTTTATTTGGCTTACATTTCCACATCACTATTCATCACTGAAGGAAATCAGGACAGGAAGGCAAACAGGGCAGGAGCCTGGAGGCAGGAGTTTAGGCAGAGACCTTGGAAGGAAGGTGCTGCTTACTGGCCTGCTCCCCCTGGCTTGCTCATCCTGCTTTCTTAAGGAACTCAGGGTCACCAGCCCAGGAGCTGCCCCACACTTAACAGGCCCTCTTCCACCAATAACTAATGAAGAAAATGTCCCAAAGGCTTGCCAATTGCCTGATCTTATGGAGGCATTTTCCTAATTGAGGTTCCCTCCATTTGTATGACTTTAGCTTGTTTCAAGTTGACAGCACACCATACTAAAAGAAAATTAGTGCCAAGAAAGAAGGTTGTGCCCAGAAAAGCAGTCATTCAGAAATGAAGATAATACTGTCCCCAAACAAAAACTAAAAGAGTTTCTCAGCATCAGATCTGTCTCGCAATAAAATTGGAAGTAGCTGGAAATGAAAGAAAGGGGTTATGATGATGATAATACAATAAGTAACAAAATGTTTGAAAAAAAAAGTTCATTGGTAAAAGTAAGTACTCTGTCAAATCAAAATCTAGTATATAGTATCTTTAATGCAAAATGAAAATACAATACTATGAAAACAAGAAAAATGACAATAATTTTCTAAGGTATATGCACTATACAAACCTTTAAATTGTCGTAATGAATTTAAAAGTAAATTGAAGGTGTTCCTAACTTATCCATGGAGCCCTCAACTAATGCCTGTTGGAAACAGGAGCAAACACCCATACATAAACACTGAGTTGAACTAGAACTCAGATGCAGATGGAGAGGACAAGAGCAGGCTGCAGAAACACATAGAGACAGCTGACCTGAACAAGGAGGAGCTAACGAGCCCCCAGACTGATAGCTGGGAATGCAACATGGGACTGACTCAGGCTCCCCTGAATATGGGTCTCAGCCAGAAGGACTGAGCAGTCTAAGGGACCTCAGACAGTGGAGCCAGGATGTATCCCTAATGCACAAAAGGACCTTGTGAACACATCCCCCATGGAGGGATAACTGCCTTAATCTAGAGACAGGAGAGAAGTCCTAGTCCCTACTTCACATGACCTGTCAGATCTACATGACCCCAACTGGATGGCATTCCCCTACATATGGAATTGGGGTGGGGGGATGGGAGGGGAGGGTGTTTAGAGTGCATGTGAGAGGGCAGAGAGGGTAAAAAGGAGGGAAGGAGTGAGGGAGGGAGGGAGGAAGGAGGGGAGGAAGAGTGAATTGGGATTGACATGTAAAATAATAAATTAAATTAAAAAAAATGCTTTGACTCCAAAATTTAAGTTGAAGGACAAGTTACTGGGGAAAAGAATTTCTATTTTTGTTTCCACAGAAAATGAAAAGAAGTGGATTCCTTCCAGACTAATGTGGTTTGATCACGCCAGACCGCCTGAAACAGAGTACCAGGTGATCCTACATTCAAAACAGCTGGACAAAGCAGCCTTACAGACTACAGCCAGGATTTCTGAATCTTCTTCGAATCCCCCATGACAGCGCCCCTTACCAGAAGGAAGTAGTTTGGAAAGAACAACGCCCAAATTCCCAAATATTTTCTATAAATGTTTGTTTTCATTTAAATGGACTTGGTTATATAAAATAAATTTAAAAAATTAAAAAAAAACTTGATGGTGTTCCTTCATGATAGATCACATATTTAGCACTGGCTACAGTATCAAGGATCAAAATATAAGAAAAAAATTTGAAGACAGAATTAAAAGGTTTTTGTCATTTCGCTTTTTAATTTTATTTATGTAATTTTGTTTTGCTCTCTGTGGCCCTGGTTGTGCTGGAACTCACATTGTAAGGCAGGCTATCCCCCTATTCTGTCCCCCACCCCAGTGCTTGGAATGCAGGCATGTGCCACCACTCTCCAGCTGTCTTTTCATTTTTTTAAAGGGAGACAAGCAAGATTTATTGAGAGGTGGAGACAAAACCCCCTGCATCAGGGAGGAAAATCTAAAAGAAGCTGTATTAAAAAAAAAAAAAAAAAAAAAAAAAAAAAAAACTCAGGCTGGCTTTGAATGTGCTAACACAAAATGACCTTGAACTCTGACCCTCAAGCCTCCACTTTCTGAGTACTAGGCTCCAATTATCCTTGGGGAAAACACTCAGAGCTCACTGGGGCCATGTGCCTTATGATCAGGCTGAGAACCTGAGGTCTGTGATTACTCCTCAGGCCCTTCCTCCAGCATCTGTGGCCTCATCGAGTGGTAAACAAAGATATGAATACATAAAGAAGACAATAAGGGAGTGAACTTTAGGACAGGCGGACAGAGGAATGAATGAATGGAAGAAGGCAAACTGGCAGTCCTGAAACTTCTTTTTCCCCTAAGTTTAGTCCTATCTTCCTGGGGGGTTTTCTTCATAGGGTTTCAGGGTTTAGAGGCAGAAGGATGCTTGATTTTGCATTTATGTGAACTATTATCAATATTGAAAATTTGCTGAAGAAAGCTGCTGCTATCTTCATTTTCAAAAAACGATAATTGTTTTAAAGATATATGTATGCAAGTTTAGCTGAAAAAAAAAGAGAACCTTTGTTCACTGTTGGTGTAATTGCAAGTTGGTACAGCTATTGTTGAAATCAGTATGGAGAATCCTCAAACAGCTAAAATAAATCTACCATATGACCCAGCTACATCACTGCTTGGCATATGCCCAAAAGACTTGACATCCTACTCCAAAGACACTGGCTTAGCCATGGTCATTGCTGCCCTGTTCACAATAGCTAGAAAATAGAAACAACCTAAATGTCCTAAAACAGACAAATGGATAATGACCATATGGTTCCTATACCCTGTGAAATACTATTCAGCAGTGAAGAAAACTGAAATCATGAGCTTTGCCGGTAAATGGATGGAATGCAAAAAGGTCGTATTGAGTGAAGTAGGCCAGACTCAGAAAGACAAATGCCTCATGCTCTCTCTTCTTGGAGGTTTCTATCTCCAAATCTTCAGATGCGTATACACAGCCTGTGGTAACTACAGAAACCAGGAAAGGAAAGTGGTACAACTGCCAGGATAGGAGAATTGAGGAGCAATGGAGAAGGGGATAGCAGGGTACAAGTGATCTCATCAAGGAAATGGGAAAGGGGAGGGATCTCCTTAGGGAAGGAGAGGGAGGTCAATGCAGAATAACGCTAGAGGATGATGGTAAAGGGGAACAAGAGGATACAGGTGATCCGATTGGAAGAAGCAGGAAAAGGAGGGCTCCTTAAGAAGTAGGGAGGGAATTAAGTACAGGAGAAGGTTGGAGGGAGGTAAAACAACAATATGGATGACAAAAAACTATTAACTACATAAATTAATAACCTATAATGTACTTAATCCTACATATGCATATATATGTACATATATACATAAATACATACACATATATAGTTTTATAATTTAATGAACTTTTCACATCTTGGCCAAAGACCACCTAACCGAAACCCCAAATACCTCACATGGAAAGCTGTCTTTTGAGGTGTTGGCCAGGGCTGTCTAAGAAACTCCCCAAACATACAGCTTATTGCTATTGTCCTTGGTTAGCCCCCGTAGGTAGAAGGTAAGTCCTCCTTGCTGCAGACGTCAATCATCAAACACTTCAGAAACAGGATCCAGAGGCCCCTGTTCTGGAACTGATCTAAATGCCTCTTCCCTGAGAACTAACCCTGAGCTGGAACTGATCTAAATGCCTCTTCTCTGGGGACTAACACTCTTAGTACCAGAAAGCACCATGCAAGCTTCCAAAAGAGGAAGACAATCTATAATTCCACCCAGCTATGATGCCTATGAATCATGTCAACAACCAGCATGGCATGATAATCTACCTTGGTAGTAATCAACAGCTTTCTAATTGGACTTAAGACTCTCGATGGCATGGTTACAATAACAAGGTTCTGGGAACCTAGCTAACTATTCAGTGCTAGTGAAATGGTGGTTATTGGAGAAGAATATACAACCACTAATTTACTAAAGCAGCATAATCCCTAACAACAATCTATAAGTATCTGTCACCCCCCCCCCATACACACACAGGAAACTTCTCTTTACAACAGAGAGATACAATCACTGAAAACCACAAACAAACAATACGTCCATATTTGTGGAGCCCAGCCCTAAGGACACATCTACAAAACACTCCCACACCTAAGGCTCAGGAAACACTGGAAGAGGGAATACAAAGGTTGTAAGAGACAAAGGATCAGGGGTTTTTCTGTGAGATTCTATCTCCTAGTAACATCAGAAGCTATCCCCATAAACTCTCACCAACATGATCATCCAAATGCAACCAATATGTCATACTGCATGGGTAAAATCCCACAAAGACTCAACCTTACCCAAAGAACTACAGTTGAGTAAAATGGAGCAGGAGAAGTGGCTCCTCCTCAGAGAAGAGAGTACCAATTAATTGCTAGGTGCCACATGATTAGCCCTGAAAACATACATAAAAATAACATTAGATAAACTCAATAAGTTTTATTTGGGAATAATAAAAAATGATGGAAAAGAAGTCATACATTTGAAGGAGAGTAAGGAAGAGTATATGGGAGGGTTTGGATGGAGGAAAGGACAGGGAGAAATGTTGGAATGAAGATACAATCTCAAAAAAGAAACGAAATATAAAAAGATATATTTGTGCAAGTTTCCCTGGGAAATTAGTAAAATTACTCAGAAAATCACAATACATAATAACCCAGACATATACAGAAAAACAGAAAATGAACAATCTTCCTGTTCTGGTGTATTAGCAAATTGTTTATTATATTTATAGTAGACTTAAAAGGCTGTAGGCATCACCTTATTTGTTTTGTATGCCAAATGCTTTTCTAATTTACATTATTTTGAGACAACAGATCACAAAAGGAAGAAGAGTATGTGAAGACCTTCACTAACATGATGGGCGACCTTGAGCAAGTGCTTTCCTTTGCTGGGCTTCAACTTCTGCCTTTTATATGGAGGTCATCAAGGCAGATCAGTTTACTCCAGCTTAACTGTCCATAATTCACTTTCAATCAATATGGAAATTGTTGAGGCAGGAGGATCACAAGCTCAAAGCCTGAATGGGCTACATAGGGGGAACCCTGTTTCAAAGTTAAAACAACACAGGGTATTCCATGAACTAGAAATTAAAAAAAGTTATAGTCCCCATGTTTAGCATGTAAATCTCATAAATCAGGTTGAAAAGAGGAAGAAGTAGGACATATCCTGGAAGGAGATTGTCTATCGTGTTTTAAAAGCAGAATCCTGGGCTCGGCTTTGAAATGGGAGCACTAGTGAAATGGAATAGGTCGCCAGCATCCCAAGGGATGAACCAAGGGAAGTGAAGGAAGCTCCTAGCAGAGAAGACAGGAACAAAGAAGTCTCCAAACAAGGAAGCTGGAGAGTTTGGAGGAAAGATCCAGGGTCTACTGCAGACACTGCAAAAGTTTGAAAAGCAGGATCTCTGTGCTCATGATGAACATGCACTCCCAACAAGAAAGGAAAGAGAGTATTGACAAGATTCAGCAGCCCAGGCCTCAATAAACCATTCCCAGAGTTCAGGGACCAAGGTGCAGGCTTCTCTGTTTTGCAAGCACAGCATTCCAGGATCTGGCATATGCTGATGGAGGCAGTATGCAGAAGCCATCATCATTTAGGAGAAATGGGTAGAAAGCTGGAAAAGTTAAAGGTTGGCTAAATGAGGCAGCACATGTCTTTAATCCCAGCACTTTAGAGACAGAAGCAGGTGGATCTCTGTGAGTTGTTCATGGCTGGCCTGATCCACATGCCAGTTTTTCAGGCCAGCCAGAGCTACACAATCAGACCCTATCTGCAATGGCACCCCCCCCCAAAGTTAATGGCCGGAGTTTTACTTCTACAAATGCTAGAGAGATGTCAAAAAGTTCTGAGCCTCTGAAGACACGCAAATGGAAAGCAATCAATGGGCATCCTTCTATGAACTATGTCTAAGGATGCAGAGGGTGTATGTGACATAATCCTTACTCTCTCTTTGATTCCCCTTCCTCCATTCCTCTCCACCCTGAACTCCCCCCCCCTCTCTCTCTCTCTGTGTGTGTGTGTGTGTGTGTGTGTGTGTGTGTGTGTGTGTGTGTGTACAAGCCTAGGTCAGAGGATAATATCCAGGAATCACTTCTTTCCTTCCACTTCATTGAGGCACCGTCTCTGGTTTCTGCCTCTAGGGGCTGCACCTCCAACTTAGGTAGCCCTGGGGCTTCTGTGCAATATTCCTATCTCCAGTTCTCATCTAGCTGTACGAGTGCTAGATGGGACCACAGATGTGAGTCATTGCTTGGGTTAGTCCACATTTTACTTGAGTTCCAGAGATTCCAACTCAGGCTTTTCGTGAAAAGCTACCTCATTGGCCCAATCCTTAATGACTCAAGTGTAGTCCAGAGCCCAGTACTGAACAGGGGCTAAAATTTTGCTGACAATATGCAGTCATTGTTATTACTCCTCCTGTCTCTTTCTGCCCAAGTCTTTATAACCTATTAAAACTCAGTGGCACACACCTATAATCCTGCTGTTCACAGTCATCTTCTATACAATAAGTCCAAGGACAGTCAGGGTTATAGGAAACCCTGTCTCTCTCACACACAAACAGAAACCCTATCCTTTGCCAGGAAAATGCAAAATCCATTCTTCGTTCACAGTCACTGGTGACATGGAGACCATAGGCTTACGTGGCTGCTCTGCTCTAAACCATAACCAAGCTAGGAAACAAAAACCTTGGTATCAAGATCTCAAGTGCTCCTGGCACAAGTATTTCTCTACATTACAATCATTGGATCTGTAAAATGGGGTCAAGAGCATGACTACTCACAGAACTGTTGAGAAGAGAAAGTAAGATCATGTGTGCTGAAATAAGACTTCTACCCTGATTTGTCCCATTCAAAGGGAAAGAAGAGCTGAGTGTCCTAGGATGTAGTAAAGTTGTCCTATTGACCCACTCAAGTCACCTGTCCCCAATGCTTCTGCAGCCTAGAAATAAATGCACTTTGGTCATTCCAGACCTCAGAAAATAAAAACAAAAAGAACAAGGCTAGAGTCCATAAAACCTCCAGCCTAGTTTTGCTTTTGTAACATCTTCTTCCCTCCCATCCTATAGTTACTCTAAATTGGCTTTTCACTTGGATTCCCCTATGTATCTAATCTGTGCCCCAAACCCCCATGATCCTACTGACCACAGCATATTTGTATCAATTTTGTAGGGCTTGCCATGTATTTTTTGCTTGTGCTAAGTGCTTATATACATTAAAGAATTATCCTCATAACAGCCCTGTTAAGTGGCTATTATTACATCTAATATTTTACAGATGAGGAAACCAATTCAAAGAAGTAACTTGCCCAAGGTCTCACAGCTGTGGCACAGCTTGGATTCCAAAGCGTGTGCTGATAATAGCAAACATAACCTGGCTGAAGATGAGAATGAATGCTGAGATTTGCAGATAAGCAGAGACATGTTAAGCAGGCTTTTGAATGCCAGGTCAGAAAGGGTGTCCAGCATTTCCAAAATATAATGTGCAGAGGTGACAAAGGCAGGACACGTGACCAAGACGGCAAGTGTGGATAAATAAATTATCTCTTCTCTCCACACACGTAGCTAAACTTTTCTAGCCTGAGGAGACAGATTTGAGATGTTACAGTTACCTCCGCTGGTGCGCAGTCATGTTTTGCTATCTAAAAGCTGAGCATATACAGCAGCGTGCACAGCCTGAGGGACTTAACTGGTGACACAGGCTATCATGGAAAAGTGAGTCAGTGCACAGAAGACCCTGAGAGCCATATCACAACTCTCTGTGGTTGGTCAAGGTTACTATTTTGCCTTTTTTTGACATACTATCCATTATTCTGCCAACAGAGATACTGGACCTTTAGTTTTCATATAATCTAAGAAATTGACTTTAATTAAACCATCAGTAACTTGAACCTAATTATTTCAGACAGTATTTAATTAATGTTCCATGGGTACCTAACATAATTAACGTTCCTTTAATAAGACCTTCTGTGACATTAAAATATATGACCTTTATCTTCCTTATCTACCACATTCTGACAACTCCGATTTGTCATTTTCACTAAAAAGTATAGTTTGATTAAATAGAACAGGCCATAAAATTAATCTGGCAAATTATACTTGTTTGTTTCTTTTTTTCCTCCTCCCTCAAAGCCTAATAAGTTAAGTCTTTTAATTAGCAGTGCTGATTCAAGTGTTCATACCACATTTTACTTTTAATTTGCCAAAGTGTTTCTTTTGTACATGAATTTTTGTGACCAAAGCAGATAACAACTATCCTTTATTAATCATGGTGAAAGGCTCAATCTTTACAATATGAAAAATAATGAGCTGTTCTTTAACAATGACTAGTGATTGTTTTAAGATGTCCCACCTTTACTAAGAGGCATTGGTTTCTAAGGCTTTCTTAAGTATTAAAATCCTTATTGGCATTGGAAGCAAAGTGGAAGCACAAGGGGGTTGATGTCCTTCTCACCTCCAGTTCAGAAGCTCCCTGAATGTCCTCACACTGCAAATATGCAAGAGTTGATTACAAGAGGAAGGGAGCTACTGGTCTTAGTTTTGTAGTCTGCTAAGAAATAATCTTCTTCTGGGTTTAGGGCTCTTACCTTGGATGTTGAGAGCTTGCCTGGCAAGTCAGAGCCCTGGATTCAATCCCCAGTACCAAAAAATAAAAGAAGAAGAGTTATCTTGATCCACAAGAGAAAGGTATGCTAAAGAGAAACATAGTTTAAGTGGGAATCCTTCAGGCTCTCATCTCACTATCAAGACCCCTCAAGTAGTTTAGCAACAAAGACAAGAGACTACTGCTTCCTCTGAAAGATTTCATCTATTTCCACTATAAAAAACAAAAAGCCAAAGTCAGGAAGGGAGAAAAGTAGTAGAGATGAAGGGAGAGGAATGCATAGCCACCCTGAGGTTTGCACAGAGCCTCAAGTACATCTCTCCTAACTCTGTAACTGAAACAGAGTTCCCAATATAAAATACAGTGGCTGCCACTGTTGTGGTGTCCAAGAGATCTCTCTGCTGTGAAAGTAGCCTTCCACAACACTCCATATGCTAGTTAGGGCATACTTGAAATGTGCCTAGCAGTTACCTTATTGAACAAAGGCAATGTTCAACAAGCTCATCTACGACTCTGCTCATATAAGGAGAGAATGTGCAGATTGAACAGCCAACCTGGTAGATGACTTCCTTTGCTGAGTAATGTCATATCCAGGCACTAACCTTCCTCTGAATCCTAAAGTCAAGCCCAGACTCTATCAGTTCATTTGGACATCTTTCCCAATTCATACTACTTCCTTTCCCAGCAGCCCTGAATAAGTCTCTAAAAGATAATCTTAACACACATTGACATTGTCATCTCCCACCTGTCCAAGAACTGATAAAACTATTATGCCTTGGGAGGAAGAGAGGGAAAAGTCAAGAAACATGAACTCCTATTAAGCTACTTTCCTATAGGAGAAACACACAGAGGAGGGGGGAGGGAGGGAAAGAGAGAGCAAGACACAGAGAAACAGAGACAGGGACAAAGGAGACAAAGAGAGACAAAGACAGAGAAAGAGAGCATGAGAGCTTATAAAACAGAGCTAGTATTCCCAAAGTTTGGAGCTGTGTTAATTGGCTTTGGGATCAGGGCATTCTAAAGTCAAATTCCATAGGCGTGTGCTGGCACAAACTTGTAATCCCAGCAGTTGGGAGGCTAAGGCAAAAGAATTGCAAGTTTCAGAACAGCCTGAGTTACACTGAGAGACTCTGTCTCAAAATAAAATAAAATAAAATAAAATAACTAGTCTAATAGAGGCTGGGACATATAAAATCCCACTTCAAAAGACAAAACAAAAATTGCTCTTTCTCTATACTTAAGATCTAGGGAGCTCCCTGAATGTAGATTTTTATATCAGTAGTTGGCTTTTGCATTTTAATTAGTAAGCCAGCACTTCCCTCCCTCTGGGTGAGCCCTGTACACTGAATTGCATCCTCAGCTCTCAATTAGAGAATGTTTAAAAATATGACTCAGTATACATCACTGTAGCACCAATGGAGACATCTGCAAAGTAACACACTGAACAGAGCACAAACCTTGATACTTTCAACTCTTTGGTGATTAACCTCAGAACAGAGCTACACTCTTGAAAATCGAAAGATGAGGAAATGAGGGGCTGGCAGGAAAACTAGGATACAAGGAGGAACCTAAAAGATTCATACAAGGTCCCACACAGAAGGGGAAAGGAACATCTCCTGAGCATATTGGGAATGGGGAGGCTCAGTGAGGGGAGTTAGGAGAAAGAGAAGGGGAAGAGAGGAGAACATGTGGAACTAGGAAGATTTTGAGTCAGGGAACAAACAGACTAGAGGGAAAAAAAAAAAGGAAAAAGTAAGAACTACCATAACAGAGGGAGCCATTATAGGTTTGAAGAGAAAACTGACTCTAGAGAAATGTCCAGAGACCTACAATACTGACCCCCAACTAAATCTGAGCAACAGTGGAAAGGCTACCTTAAATGCCCTCCCCTAATAATGAGATGGGCGACTAACTTATCCACCATCATAGAGCCCTCATCTAGTAGCTGATGGAGACAGAAGCAAACACCCACAGCTAAACACTGAGCTGAATTGGAATCCAGATGCAGAGAGGGAGGACAGGACCAGGGCACAGAAACCCACAGAGACAGCTGACCTGAACAAGGAGGAGCTAATGGACCTTCAGACTGATAGCTGGGAAACCAGCATGGGACTGACTCAGACTCCCTGAACATGGGTCTCAGTTAGAAGGACTGAGCAGTCTAAGGGACCTCAGACAGTGGAACCAGGATGCATTCCTGGTGCACAAAAAGACTTTGGGAGTACATTTCCCATGGAGGGATACTCCCTTAGCCTAGAGGTGGGGGAGGGGTGCCTAGACCCTACTCCAAATAACTTGACAGATTTTGTTGGTCCCTCTTGGAAGGCATCACCCTCCCCGTGGAGTGAGGGGGATTAGATGGCAGGGGGATTAGGGGCCTTGGGGCAAGGGACAGTGAGAGGGAAGGAAGGAGAGTGGGAGGGAGGGAGGGAGAGAGGAAGGGAGGGAGAGAGGGAGGGAGGGAGGGAGGGAGAAGGAACTGGGATCAATATTTAAAATAAGAAAAAATAAAGAAAATGAGGGGCTGGAGAGATGGCTCAGTGGTTAAGAGTGGTGACTGCTCTTCTAGAGGAACTGGGTTCAATTTCCAGCACCCACATGACAGCTCACAACTTTCTGCAATTCCAGTCCCAGGGGGCCTGACACCCATGGCAAAACACCAATGCATATAAAATTTAAATAATTAGAAAATGAATAGGAGGTGTAACAAACAACACCAGGATAAATCTGGTCACATTTGTTATCAGTCATTTAATTTCCAATTTCTGTGAGAAATGGTGTTTACTGACAGCAATTCATTTGAATTAACAAACTAGTTGCAGGATGAGTTTACATGTAATAATGAAATTCTAGTCTGGTGTGGTAGTACACAGCTATAATTCCTGCATTGGATGCTGAGGCAGGAGAATGGCAAGTTAAAGCTAAACTGGGCCTCACAGCAAGAGCCTCTATTTTTTTAAGTTCTAATATCCTGATATGAAATATAGAGAAAGTATTTCCTAAAACAAAAAATAATTCTATTTTGACTAATGAATTTCTCAAATCAGATATGTCTACCAACTTGATCTATTGTTTTGTTAAACAAATAGGGTAGTTTTTGGCATACATTTTCCTCCTGTAAAATCTACTTAATTAATCTCATAAATTTGGAAATACGTGGTCATAAGTGAATACTCAACATCTTAACATAGAAATCAGATAGATGTAGAAATGGAAAAGCAGACTTGGGTGTACGAATTCCAAAAGAAAAAAAAATCGGAATAACTGTGGCCAGTATGTCAGGACAGATACAAATCAGGCATCATTTTAATCAAACTGAATTTAGATGATAGACGTTCATGGAAAACCTAATTCACTTGGAGTTCGCCGGTCATGACTTATACAAGCTTTACAGGACAAGGTTAAAGAGATTACATCTAGGTTCACATCAGCAGCATCTGCCGGCTACTCCTCCACAAGCTGATTTAATGAGAGGTCAAGCACAGTCTGTCTGAAGGACTTCTGCTTCAGGCAGGTGATGGGAAGAAGTCTTCACTTATACTGCAAAGGCTTCTGGAACTCTCGGGATTAGGAGATCACATCCTCACAGCACTTACAAATTATCCTGACATTTGTCACCAGACTAAACTATGAAGCAGAAATCACAATCAAAGCTATGATTTGCTGTTCACTAAAAGGAAGAATTGTTGTTCTTCGGAAGTACGGCTTTTTCAAAAAATGACTTGCATGTATTTTCTTACAGTCATTCTAAATGAGTATATTTCTATGTGATACAAGTCCTATGCAATTGCATAAAGAATGTGTAGAAGACAGGAGAATTCATTAACAACTTACGCTTAATAAGCACAGGAACAGAATACAGAAATCATTCATCCTGAAAATTCTAACCCAAATTTTTAAATAATTTAAATTCATTAAAACATTTTATATCTCAATTCATAAGTTGTTCAGAGAAGAGCTTAAGGATGTCCCTGTAATTATTGTAACAGGAAGGGGTTCCAGCCATTAAAATCATCTTTGGCAATTCAGTGTGATTCCCCTATTTATGCAGCACTCTTTTCTGAGTGTGCCTAAGTCCGCTTTGCCTTCTCAGACATGGTCACTTCTAAGCAGTATATCACAAAGAAGCTCAAATTCCAAAATCAATCAAGTCATTTTGCCAAAGATGGGGGATTTACAATTGAGTAATCTGTAATCATATGGATGCCTTATGATAATTATCTTCCTTCGGAGCACACATGTGTGAGCAAGAATGTTTCAGTGGATAGGAAAGACAAGGTAGATATGGTTTGTGTTATTGTATTAGGATGAGACTCAGAAATTCCAAGTATTTAATTTTTATATGAAAACCCACTTTTGCACAGGCCCTGCTCTTATAGCCCTGTGCAATACTGACAACTGGACACAGCTCTTGACAAATCACAGCTTAAATATTCATTTTGAGTATGCATAAAAATTATAATAAGAAGATGGGCAATTTTCTCAACAGGCCTATCATAATCATGAGAAGAACTGATTATTCGTGGTAGGGGATACAGGATGAACAGGTGTTTGGGCTCAAGAGAATACATTAATTTCTCCAATTTCAACAACTGAGATCTCTACTAAAGACGCTAGAAGTTTTCCGTTGCTTGTCTTTGAGGGAAGTGGGCATGGGTACAGTGGAGTAAACTAGGGTGCTCTGAAATAACTGCATATGAGAGTTTATCTGCTCAAAATGTATTCGCCTGTGCCTCTCTTTCCTTTAGTCACTGGTGTCTATTAGCCCCTGTCGTCTCCATTTCTTTCTCACAGCGAATTGCCACCAGACTACAAAGCCGAGGGAAAGAAAGGGTCAAACTCTCCGGGCACCTGGTACAACCCTCTAACTATTGGAGATAATTTCAAAGGAAAATGGGCTCTGCTGCAAGCAGTGCAAAGGGTTGTGCTATGAAATAACTTAGAAGCTGAGCGATAACGACAATGCACCCACTCTTTAAATCAAACATTTAAAACTAGTTGACTCAGACCAGAGTTTAATTTCGGAACAATAAAAGCAAAGAAAGCATCTCACTGAGATAAGCCAATTTCTGACAGAGTGACAGGTTCACCTGCCCCACATCTACAGCAGTGAGTAAATACAAGGAGTCAACTTGACAAATAGCCTGATGCCCAACTGCTCCAAGGTCTGAAGCATACCTTGCTCAATTTTGAAAATGTGTGAAATGACAACAACAGATATCCTACTATTTTTGGTCCCAACATACATGTTGTGTGTTGACTCGGGGAGAGGGACTTTTAGGTATTGCATAAATGTCTAAAATTATGTCCTTCGCTTTGCGGGCACATTCCCCCATGGAGGGATACTCACTTAACCTAGATACAGGAGAGAAGTCCTAGTCCCTACTCCAAATGACTTGACAGATTTAGATGACCCCTCCTGGAGGGGTCAAGTGGAGTTGGGGGGGGTGGGAGGCGAGGGTGGTGGGGGTGCTTGTGAAGGTGGGAGAGAGGGAAAGAGGGAGGGAGGGAGAGGGAACTGGGATCGATATGTAAAATAAAAATAAAAACTAAATTAATATAATAAAAAATAAAATATGTTAAATGCAAAAAAATTATGTCCTTTGTGAATCATTTTGTACCTTTGTGGATATGCACATTCATTAAGACTCAACCATACAATTTATTATGAAAACTGGGCCAAATTGTATTTTCCCTACTACAGTAGTACTTAATTTGCAGAATTTGCCATGCTTTAGTATTTCCTACATTTATTGCCTGTTGGAATACTGCAGGACACATTAAAAAAAAAAAAAACTAGATACACAGCATGTATTTATAGCATTCCATCAGAATTCAAAAACCAAATTAGAAACTATTTCCTTGTCCTGTGGCTGCTTATATGTGAGATATGTCCTTCTCCATAGAAACCTGCAGATCCGAACATGAGTTCTGTGTCTCAGCCAGTTAGTAAGGGGCTCCCAGAAGAGGAAGGATAACAAGGACAGGGAACTGGTCTGAGGAACAACAAATAAACACCCAAGTAAATGGACCTCCGACAGCGCATTCAGTGTACTGCAAAAAGCCCCTTTCCCCAAGGCCACAGAGCAATTTCCCCCAAAGCTTCTGCCTGCAATCCTTTGCATCCCATGACAAACCCCTAGGAACAGATATATTCTGACTCCTTGGTAGCTTCTGGATTCTTTTTCCAAATACAGGCTGCCCCTTCTCAGCTCAGGCCAAGGAATAGAAAAGGTTGAATTCCAGGAAGTGAAAAGTGCTTCCCTGCCAAAGCCATCAACTCTTCAGGTCCAGGTGACCTCCTAGGCATTGTGATGGGGAGCAGCTGGCCAAGACTTCCCACTCCAACCTCCCCCCTCCCCTCCCCTCCCCCACACTGTCCCTTCTTTCCTCTAGCCCGAACAAGCAACTGCTTTCTGCAATACCTACTGCCAGGTGCTGAGGACACAGAGGCCCTGACATGAAGAATCTCACATTCTTTTCACCAGGAAGCAGGTCACAGCAATACACAGTGGCCAAGACTGACAAAGAAGTCAGCACAGGAGGCTCTGCCCCCACAGAACAGATAGCCAGTAGCCCTCCCTACCCCCAAAAGAAGGGCACACTCCACCATCTCTTCCTGTGCATTGAAGTAACTAAATATGGTGCCTCCCGACAGATTGAAGACCTAGGAAATAATGAGGGAAAGCGGCATTGGCAGCGGCAAAATGTGAGAGAGCAAGAGGGAGATGGTGAGAAATACGCGGATGGGATGGCATACACCTACCTCCATCCCAAATCCCTGAACATGTAAACAGAAGGCTGGGGCTTAGCAAAGAAACAGGCTTCTGTCAAACACAAGGCACAGTGTCTCTTTTGTTTAGAATGTTTTCATAGAGTTTAACGCACTGTGTCATACTTTGAAACAGTGATATACAAACAATTGTGTATCTGCAGTGGAATCCCTTTGCCCCACCACCAAAACAAAAGCCTCTACAAAAGTCCCAAGAGTAAAAGAGACTCTTCCTCCACAGACTACACTGAGGTATTTCTTCCCATTACACCACAAGACCCACAAAACAGCAGCTACATCTTCTTCATGTTATTTTTTTTTTTCAGAAACTACGTCAACGACCAGTCAGTAGCTGACCTAAATGTAACTAAATCGAAAAACAACGTAAGGACAAGGAAAAGAAAATGAGGTACACCAGAAAGAGGGTGGATGTGTCAATGGACACCAGAAGGTTAAGTGACCGAAGGAATAAAATAGTAAGGGGAAATGAATAATTCTGCTCTCAAGTAACTAGAAGCCTGATTCGGACATAGAGAAACAAGCAAATAATTAGGAACATCTGTAATTAAAGCAGCATAAAAAAAAAACATAGGCAAGAACACAAACCATGAAAGACCATCAAGGAAGGCTACTTGGCAGAGATAACATTACAGCTAAAATATCAAGGTCTTCTCATTTAACTAGGAGGAAAGTAAGGGAGCATAATCCACAGGCAGATCATAAGGACACTTAAACATTACAGCAAAAACATTATCTTTGATGGAGAATGTAGTTCAGTTCATAGAATGTTTGCCTCGCATATGTGAAGCCATGGATTTTATTCCCAGCACAGGATGAAGTGGGGCACAGTGGCACATGCCTGTAATCTCAGCATTTGGCAGTTAGAGGCAGGAGGAACAGAAAGTCAAGGTCATCCTTGACTACATAGCAAGTTTGAAGCAAGCCTGGTATACATAATGAGTACATAATGGATGCATACATACACATATGTGTAAATACATATATACAAGTGGAGAGCCAATGAATAATTCTAAATAGGTAAGCAGAAAGGTTTAGATATCAGAAAGCTTAGAATTTAAGAAGTTATTGCCATCAATCAACTATTTTCATAAACCAGAGATGGTAATACAATGCCTTTGGGGACAGAGAACAAACCATGAACTGAAGAGCTAGAAATGAATAATGAGTAATCACATCTGGTTATCATTGATTTCTCCAACTGGAAGAGTATCACCTCTGCCTGGGGCTCCACATTGGCAATAGTCAGATATTCAGTGAGCTGCAGAGCGTTGGGAAGGGAAGAAGAAGAGTGAGGGGCCAGAAGAAGAAAGAACCCAAAGGGGAGGAGGGGTGAGGGAGCACAGAAAGGCATAGGGAAAGGAGGAAAAGAAGGGAAGGGAAGATCCACTTGCTAATTAATCAGAGGCCAGCAAGGCCTGAAAGGATGTCAAGGGCCTTTCATATGCCTTTCTTCTTGGCTAACAAGTCTATATTTCCAAGTCCCTTCCTCGTTGTTTTCGCTTAGCTACCAATGTGAAGGTTAGAGCCTTCCTTTCCTAATACTTCCAACATACCTATACATTATACCTATTATCTACTGTATGGCTATAATGGGAGAGTACTTCTTCTCAGTAATGAAGAGACACTGGATGCCACATTACAAATTTGAGGAGTTTAATACCAAGTTCCTCAGGGATGACACTTGCTCACCCAACCACACCTGTATGCTGACCCCAGCAGCTGGTAAAAAGAGCTTTGTTAAAGCCACATCTGGAGTCCATTGGAGACTTCTCACAAAGCAATGGCAAGGAACACAGTAAAAACAGGGTCACTGACAAAATTTGCTGATCTGAATATCATCAGTCCTTCTCATTGGAGCCATTTCTCCCCATATCAGCTGTTCAGCATGAAGAAGGGTTTCCTTAATTATACTCATTGCCTCCACTCCAGATTGTGACTCACTTGGGGACATAAGTCTACATGGCTGGGTTGTTACAAAGATTAAATGAGATCACATATATAAATAATGGTTTAGTAGGCACTCCATCATAATAACCATCATTATTATCATCAGCATTTATTCATTCAGCCAAGCAGGCACTCAATAAATATTGATTGACTGTATGAATGCATGAGTAAAAAAAGTTCCTTCAAGCAGGCCAAGTTAGACAAAAGGATGCAGACAACTTTGCACTTCTTAAGCCTGTCTACACATAGTTGTATCTAATATCGGTATAAGGCTCTTCCATTTACCTTTCACAAAAGCTTTTTTACTTAAATTGTAAAGTGTCTCCAAGTCCAGCAAACACAAACAGCCTTGCCCTATCAACCCCATAGTATTTATTTTCTCATATGCTGTATTTTAATTTTGCTTTGTTTACCTGTTTATTGCTGGTCCCTCAGTCAAACAGCATATAAGTCACAGAAGAGTAAGGGTATTTCCTATTTCCAGTGGATTATAAGTGCATGTGAATGTTCAGTGCGGAATAGGAACTATGAATGAATGAATGATGAAGAATACAGTTAGTTTTGCATGGTGACATCTCTGGGAAAAGGTTAAAGTTGGGTTTATTGGAAGGCAGACTACAAGATTAGAAAAGCTGAAATTAAGGCTGTGTAAGGATGGAAAAATTTAGCCTAATTTTCCCTAGACTCTGCCCCCTAGCAGTGAGTAGGCAAAAGGTCATTCTTGACTGTTTATGACAGGGTGGGTTTACCGACAGCACTTGTGAGTGAATGAGAACAGGAAATGAGCCGTGCCACACTACCCAGGACCCCTAGCGAAAGCAGACTTCCTGGGCTAAGCACAGGCTTGGATAGTTCAAATTGATTGGTCCACACTGGATGCTATGAGATGATTGGTTTGTAATGTGCGGGCTTTGTTGTAACCCTATAAAAGCTGTCTGAACCCTGTACCCAGGGTTCCCAGTCCTCTACCCCACGTGGAGTGTGGCTGCGGACCCCAGTGCACCGGAATATAAAATACCTCATGCTTTTGCATCAAGACCGCTTCTCGTGAGTCATTTGGGGGGGGGCGCCTTTCCTGAGTCGGGGCTTGAGGGTTCGAGCCCTCCGCGGGTCTTACAGCTGGAGTTGGAAATGAAAGGAATCCCTTCACTACTAGCTTTAGTCTAAAAAGAACCTCATTTCTAAAACACAGCTTCATTTTATCCTTTTGCTCTCAGTAGAACCCACTTCCTCACCTATAGATGGCATTTTCCATGCAGAAAGCTTTTTCTCTATTGGCGTCTAAGATGGCATCTGTCTTAGTTTGCTGTCATTTGCTGTGATAAACCCTGACCTGGACTTATTTTCGAGAAAAGGGTTTATTTGTTTTTATATTACAGCTTGCAGTCCATCATGGAAGGAAGTCAGATAGGAGGAACTCAGAGCAGGAACCAGGAGGCAGAGGCCGAGGAGGGGTGCTGCTCATTGGCTTGCTCCTCATGCCTGGCTCAGCTTGTCCTTCAAGGATGGCACCACAGTGGGCTGGGCTCGTCTTTGTTCCCTTTTGTATTGATTTTTTTTTTTTTTTTTTGGTGGCAGAGTTCAAGACATAGTCTCTCTGTGTAGCTTTGGAGCCTGTCCTGGAACTCTGCAGACCACACTAGCCTCTAACTCACAGAGATCTGCCTGCCTCTGCCTCCCTTGGGCTGGGATTAAATGAATGCAGACATGCATCACCACCATATAGCTTGAATTGACTTTTTTTTTAATGAGGTGAATGATACAAATCTATTTTCATTATTCTGTTGGTAGAAATCCATTAATCTGTACCTTCTTTATTTTTTATGTTAATATTTTAATTCTTTGAGGGTTTCGTACACTGTATTTTGATCATGTTCACTCCCCACTCCTCTTCCTAGCTCTTCCCAAATCCACCCCTCCTCTTCAACCTCTATCAACTCCATGCCCTTTTTGTTTTTTATAACCACTTAGTCCGATTATTGTTTTCTTTTTGTTTGTTTCGTTTCGTTTTGTGATAAAGTCTTACTGTGTAGCCCATACTGGCTTCAAACTCAAGATGCTCCTGCTTCAGCTTCCCTCTCAAGTAGCCATGATTGCAGATGTATACCACCACATCCAGCTGTCAAGTAGCATCTTCACAGACTTCTGCTAAAGATCAGAGAAGTTAAGCAATACCCAATAAGGATCGGGTCATGTTAACAATCCAGTTCTTGGCTGTTGACTCTCTGTGCTTAATTATTATTCATTGAGCCCACTTCCACTTTAAGCAAGACTCTTAACAGAGTCATCAATTCATGCTAGATTTTGTGCTTCAAATGCAATGGCACGGACATGCCATAGAACTATTTTTAATGTGAACTAAAGTCTCCTTACTTACAAAAAAAAATGATTTTTATAATACTATAAGTCTGTTCTGAAGCCCCTGTGAGGAATAATACTTTAATCTCTCCTAGTGATTAATACTACTTTTTTTTTATTCCACTTGGTCAGTTGTGCTGATTTCTGAGGTGTTGGAGAGAGCATAAAAGCTGAGAAATTTGAACAAGACTTCCTCCCTAACTCAATAGAACTCCAGATAAAATCTACAGAGCAAGAATATTTCCTACTGAGCTCTGAAAGAAAAAAAGTTAAATCTTACATTTTAAGCAAAAAAATAAAGACTGTAAGATCTGTGTGTCCTGGGTTGTATGTATTTAGCAGCAGGCATGTCTCTTTCATAGAGCGATTAGATGTCAGAATTAAGCAGCAGAAGATTGCTTGTCACAAATCCAAACCACATCATTTCAGTGAGTACTCTCCAGAGAGCCTAGACAGAAACAATCTCAAGCAACTGTGCCAAACTGTGAAAGACTGTCATATATGATCAGTTTTTAAAAATTCCTTTCAAAGAGGACTTCCTCAAATACTACATTCAATCCCACAAATATCTGTGCAGAACCCTATAAAGGCTAAGGAAACTGAGACACATCTCTCTTGTCCAAAAAAAAAAAAAATGTTCAATCCTAGTTGGTGCTTAAGAAGTCCTATGTAGGCTGCTCCTGTCTCCTGTTACCATCAAGAGCACCCTTGGAGCTCTGATACACCCCCAGCCACCCCCACCGAGAGCCTGCACCCCCTACCGTGTGCCCTACCCTACCCACGGTCCTGCTGCTCTGGTTGAGCACTGGGACAGAGGGTGGAGCCAACAGTCCACCCTACTTCCGAGACTTCTCGGAGCAACTCTGAACAAAGGAGACCTGCCTATCCAAGCGGCGGGACCACCCGTAATTTCCACCGGCTTGGTCTCTGACCCTACCTCCAGTCCTCTGCTGGAGTCCCGGGTCCCTCACAGAGATCCGCCTATCTCTGCAGGATCACTGTGAGGTCCTGCTGGCATCTTCTACTGGATCCTCATCCTTGACCCCATCCCTGGGTCCCTGTCTGAGGAGAGACCTCCTAGAGAGCTTGGACCACACAGAGCTACAGATATTGAATCTCTGACCCACATAAGCCCATCAGGGAAGTACCATAGTGAGAGGGGGAGACCCCACCAACACCTACTGGAAGAAACTATGGGAAGAAGGCAATACAAGAAAACACCTAACAACAGAAAGTCAAGCATGACACCACCAGAATCTAGGGAATCTACAACAACTAGAACGGAACACAACCACAAAGCAGAGGAAGCAGAAGGGAACGACTTAAAAATTACCATCATAAAAATGATAGAGGCCATCAAAGAAGATGTGACAAAAATCCCTTAAAGAAATGGAAGAAAAAAGAAACAAAAAAATGAACAAATTCCTCAAGGAAAGTACAGAAAGCCAAGAAAAAACAATTAAGCAGGCGAAGGAAACAGTTCTAGAGTTGAAAACTGAAATAGAGAAAATAAAGGCAACACAAACTGAAGAAATGCTGGAAATAGAAAAACTGGGCAAAAAATCGGGAACTACAGACACAAGCATAACCAACATAATTCAAGGGATGGAAGAGAGAATCTCAGGCACAAAAGATAAACTGGAAGAAATAGAATCATCCACCAAAGAAAATCATAAATCCAACAAATCCTTAACACAAAACATCCAGGAAATGTGGGACACCATGAAAAGGCCAAACCTAAGAATAATAGGCATAGAGGAAGGTGAGGAAGCCCAGCTCAAAGGTGCCGAAAATATATTCAACAAAATCATCGAGGAAAACTTTCCAAATCTGAAGAAGGTCATGCCCATGAAATTACAAGAAGCATACCGAACCCCAAATAGGCTGGACCAAAGAAAAAAGACCCCTCGGCATATAATAATCAAAACACCAAGCATACAGAATAAAGAAAGAATATTAAGAGCAGCGAAGGAAAAAGGACAGGTAACAAATAAAGGCAGACCTATCAAAATTACACCTGACTTCTCCATGGAAACCCTCAAGGCCAGAAAGTCCTGGATAGATGTTCTAAAAGTATTAAAAGAACACGGATGCCAGCCTAGGCTACTATATCCAGCAAAACACTCAATCACTATAGATGGAGAAAACAAGGTATTTAATGACAAAACCAGATTTTCCCAATATGTATCTACAAATCCAGCCCTACAGAAAGTATTGGAAGGAAAACTCCAATGTAAGGAAGGTAACTACGCCCACAAAAATGTAGGCAACAGATAATCTAACTACACCAGAAACCAAGGGTAAAGCAGAACAAATATATTCACGATACCACTGCGAACAACAAATCTAAAACAAACAAGCATCAACAATCAGTAGTCCTTACTCACCCTCAACATTAATGGTCTTAACTCAACTGTAAAAAGACACAGGCTAACAGAATGGATACGAAGACAGACTCCATCCTTCTGCTGCATACAAGAAACACATCTTAGCTTCAAAGATAGACATTACCTTAGGGTAAAGGGTTGGGAAAAGATTTTCCAATCAAATGGAACCAAGAAGTAAGCAGGAGTGGCTATCCTAATATCTAACAAGTTAGACTTCAAACCAAAATTAATCAAAAGAGATGAAGACAGTCATTTCATATTCATCTCAGGAGAAATCCATCAACACAAAGTCTCAATTCTGAACATCTATGCCCCTAATACAAAGGCACCCACATTCGTAAAAGAAACACAACTAAAACGCAAAGCTCATATAAAACCTCACACACTTATAGTGGGAGACTTCAATACACCACTCTCAACACTAGACAGGACCACAAATCAGAAACTCAACAAAGAAACAGAAGAATTAACAGAAGTTATGTCTCAACTGGGGTTAACAGACATCTATAAAACATTCCATCCAAAGACAAAAGAATATACCCTCTTCTCTGCTCCACATGGAACCTTCTCTAAAATCGACCACATACTAGGTGGCATAACAAACCTCAACAGATACAAGAGAATAGGAATAGTCCCCTGTACCTTATCAGACCACCATGCTTTCAAATTGGAATTCGACAAAAACACAAACAGCAAAAAACCTGCAAACTCATGGAAACTGAACAATGTGCAATTGCACCACACCTGGGTCAAAGAAGAAATAAAGAAAGAAATTAAGGGCTTTCTAATATTCAATGAAAATGAGGACACAACATACCCGAACTTATGGGACACCTTGAAAGCAGTGCTATGAGGGAAGTTCATTGCACTAAGTGCCCATATGAAGAAAACAGAGGATAGTCACATAAGAGAATTAACAGTGCAACTGAAAGCCTTAGAACAGAGAGAAGTGAATCACCCCGCAGTAGACGCCAGGAAATAATCAACTTGAGGGCTGAAATCAACAAAATAGAGACCAGGAAAACAATACAAAAGATCAATGCAATGAAGAGTTGGTTTTTTGAGAAAATCAACAAGATAGACAAACCATTATCCAAACTAACAAAAAAGCAGAGAGAGAACATGCAAATTAACAAAATCAGAAACAAAAAGGGGAATATAACAATGGACACAGAGGAAATCCAGACAATTTTCAGGTAATACCTTGAAAACCTGTATTCCACAAAAATTGAAAATTCAAAGGAAATGGACAAATTTCTGGATAACTATCACTTACCAAATTAAATCAAGAACAGACAAACAACTTAAATAGACCTATAACCCAAAATGAAATAGAAGCAGTCATCGAAAGCCTTCCAACCAAAAAAAGTCCAGGGCCAGATGGATTCAGTGCAGAATTCTACCAGACATTCAAGGAAGAACTAATACCACTACTCCTCAAACTGTTCCACAAAAGAGAAACAGAAGGTTCATTGCCAAACTCTTTTTGTGAGGCCACAATAACCTTGGTACCCAGGCCTCAAAAAGACACAACTAAGAAAGAAAACTACAGACCAATTTCCCTGATGAACATTGATGCAAAAATACTCAATAAAATACTGGCAAACTGAATTAAAGAATACATCATAGAAATCATACACCATGACAAAGTAGGGATGGTTTAACATACGAAAATCTATCAACATGATCCACCATATAAACAAACTGAAAAAGAAAACCTATATGATTATCTCCCTAGATGCTGAAAAAGCCTTTGACAAAATTCAACACCCTTTCATGATAAAGGTGTTGGAGAGATCAGGGATAACAGGAACATACCTAAACATAATAAGAGCAATATACAGCAAACCAACTGCCAACATCAAACTGAATGGAGAGAAACTTAAGGTAATTCCTCTAAAATCAGGAACAAGGCAAGGTGCCCTCTCTCTCCATATCTCTTCAATATCGTACTAGAAGTTCTAGCTAAAGCTATAAGACAACAAAAGGAGATCAAGGGGATCCAAATTGGAAAGGAAGAAGTCAAACTGTCTCTATTTGCAGATGATATGATAGTTTACATAAGCGACCCAATAAACTCTACCAGGGAACTCTTCGAATCCCCCATGACAGCACCCCTTACCAGCAGGAAGTAGTTTAGAAAGAACAATGCCCAAATTCCCAAATATTGTCTATAAATGTTTGTTTTCATTTAAATGGACTTGGTTATATTAAATAAATAAATAAATAAATAAATAAAATAAAATAAAAAAGAAGTTCTATGTAAGAAACAAGACAGATCCTGTCTGGGTTTGTTTTTTGAGTTAAGCAGATTTCCCGTACTTTCAGCAGTACTGGGAATTGAACCCATTAATGACAAAACTGGCCTTCAGTGAGATTAGTAAACTGGTCCAACTCATACAGTCCGCTGTTTATACTCAAGTACAAACCCAGGTTTAGTAGACCTCTAGATTTGCTTCTCCTATGGTAACACTGAAGGGAAACTAAACAACTCAAAATAGCCTCAGGAAATCCCTGAAACAGGTCAGAGGCCCAAGGCTCTTCCCTGCCAGAGTAAACAGAGCCAAACTTCAAAGACTCAGAAGCAGAAAGCAGCAGAACTAATTTCAATAAGTTTAGATCAAATGAGATACCCGGAAGACACTCTCAAACTGTTGAGCTGCCTACAAGGTTGTGCCATCAGCTCCAGATTCCCAGTTTTATGAGCTGTCATCCTGGATGTGGGCTTTGGTGATGCAGCTGCCTTTGTGATATTTACGCTTCTGTAGATAACTCACCTATATTCCTATAAGTAAGGTTAATAAAGCTCATCCATTTGCACTCTCACCCAAAATTTAAAATGGTAAGCAAGGTCGGGAAATATAGCTCAGTTGGTAGAGTGCTGAACAAGGGTTTAGGAAGCCCTGAGTTTCATTTACAGCACCAAAGAGGAAAACCAGGCACATCTGTGCATGCCTGTAACCTTGACCTTATGGGGGGTGGTGGTGGGGTTGGGACCTTCAGAATTCCAAGTTCATTTTCTACACTATAGCAAGTTGGAGTCAAATCTAAGATACATAAGACTTTGAAGAAAGAAAGGAGGGGAGGGAGAGAGGAAGGGGGGCAGGAAGGGTGGAAATGGTGAATGGTGAACTAGTTGACAGTAAGGAATTAGGCTTTAACGCTTAATTCTTAGAAATTTACTAGAGGTTAATTAAATGCCAGTCCAGGACATAACTGAGACCAGAGCAAGGCAAGGAAGGTACCTAGAACACATCATTGAAGGCAACACATTCCCAGGGGCATGCAATAGACCCTGCTGAATCATCATAAATGAAACCCAAGCAAATATATAGCCAGATCTCTGATCAATAGAAGATGATAATGATTTAAAACATTTAAACCCTAAGACTTGTCTTCTGAACACATCAAACTTAATTATATTATTTTAATTCTATCTAGTCAAGGATTGCACTTACAGTGCTTTCAGTAACTATACTAGCTGCCTTGCTAGTCTCAATCCTTGCTTGCAAATTCACTCTCTTCCTATCATCTGAAAGCTCTAGGGCCAGACTGAAATGTAAAAATCTTTGCCAAGAAAACATGATGACGATCATGAGTGTACTTTAGATTTCTACTTCAGGATCACCTCAGAGAAGCTTTTCCATAGCACTCCAAAATATTATCTCCCATTAATCCCCACCCCCTAGTCTCCTTTGACTTCCAGACACTCACTGATTCACTTATTTCCTGGTGACTAGTATTGCACATGTCTTGAGTATTAATTAGGACTTGTTTAAACCACTGTGGTAACTAGAAGGGTTAAAGAATGCTGACCTACAGTAGATCTACAATCAAAATGCATCAACTACATAATGACCTCTTCTGTGTCATGTGACTCTGGAGCCTATGCTCTTATTATCATCTAAGTAAGATCTACAAGTACAATGCAGAATCTTCTGCAGAATAATTGTGCCCTGGGACATTTCTTCTCATATATTAGGAACTCTTATTCACTTTCTTCATTTATTTATTTATTTATTTATTTATTTATTTATTTATTTATTTATTTTGTGCTTGTTGTTTTGTTTTGTTTTCTTTTTTTGAGGCGGGGTTTCTCTGTGGCTTTGGAGGCTGTCCTGGAACTACCTCTTGTAGACCAGGCTGGGCTCGAACTCAGAGAGATCGCCTGCCTCTGCATCCTGAGTGCAGGGATTAAAGGTGTGCACCACTACTGCCCTGCTCCCTTTCTTCATTTTCAAAACAAGGACATACTCAGATTCTATTTCTGTCAATATTTTGAGAAACAGCACTTTCTATTCATCTTTTGAATATGTTGTCTCTTTGCAAAGCCATTGTCAAAGCCCAGGCTTGTTTGCCATGAGTACTGATACTTTTCCAAACTCCAGTTCAGTTGCCCACATTACATACTTGATTGCTTCCAAAATAAGCATCAGTGTGGTAATGCACGCAGACCAGACTCATGAAAATATTTGACCAGTGCTTAATCTAGACAGCTTCTAACCTCTGATCAAAAATCACACTGCCACTACACCTCATCTAGAGAATGGGCAAGTACCCCTGCTGCCAGTATCCATACAACTCTAGGGGGACATGCACAGTTATATGCAATAGCAAGAGGAATGATCCCCCCATTGCATACATTCTGTATTATAGGAGACCAAAGGTAGGAAAGTAAAGAGATTTGATTGTGAAGGAGGATTCCTTTTGTCCAGCTGACAAATAAATCAGATATGCACTCTTCTCTGAAAAAACAAAATGCTTTTAGCAACTGTGTATTGACATCCTTTTGAAAGGAGCGACACAGAAGTTAATACTTAAAAGCAAAAGGTAAATATAACAATGTACTTGATACGAAAATTTATGGTGGGAAACCATCAAATGGAATCACCCTCCTTCAAGGAGGGGATGCATGCTGAAACAGAAGCAGAGGAAGCATTGAGGTAGCAGTTTCTGGGGTTGTTCTTTAGAAACAAGTTGAATAGCGATCCTACTGGCTCTACTCTGTGCCTTCCAAGTTGGCTAGCCATCTCTTTTAAGTTGTTTTGAAAGACAAAGGGAATGAACCCAGCCAAAGACAAGCCCACAGCCATTGTGTTATCTTATTTAAATGACTTCATAGTCGTGTAAAAAAATACAACCTTATTTTGTTACTAAATTGGTTACTTTTGGTTGTATTTAAAAATCGTCCGAAGTCATTTTCTGAGCACCAGTGTAAACAAGGAGATCACCAGCAACCCCTGGTCACCGCTGCTGCTGCAGTTTTAGTGCTTTAGGAGATTTACATAGCGACTTAGAAAGATCAAATCAATGGGCACTCATTTTCAAAAGAAAGAAAGCCTGCGCCTACAACTCCGTTTGGATGTTTCCAGGACATCATAGCATTGACAGACTTTCTACGACTCGTGGGCATTATTATTGAACGTTTCCTTATCACTTTTTATGTGTTGATGGATTCTATTTTACAGCACACCACACTAAATGAGAAATTTTCTTCCTTCCTGCTAGATAATGTCACAAAAATGGGGAAGGCAATATTTTTAAAATGAAATTATACCTGATGACATGTAACCAATAGGGCTAGAAAAATTTTTCAAGATTTATATCTTTAAAATATAGAGCTGTATAAACCAAATTGTGGTCTAAAGGCCACCACAAAATTATGTAGAGATGGAGTGAGCTCTGTGAACAATTAGAAACAATACTGAAAGCTGCTCACTTATGCCCCTCCCCTCTTATCATCTCGTCTGGGTCTTTTCAATGATGGACTAAGAAATAAGGGGGGGGGGGAATAGGGTTTTCAATATGTTCTTTTTCTTTGAGAAACAATAAAAAACATTAAACTTTATACATTGAAGTATTTCTGCTCCGAATGGTAGCCCTTTCATGGGAGTCCAGCTTGGGTTTTGTCTGGGTGGGGAAGTAGGGAGAATGTGAATACTCCCAGAGTCATTTAAAATATATAGTATTAGCTAATTGATGAGAGGACTAAAAACAATAGTAAGTAGGCAGCCTGGCTACGAGCCAGCAGCAGGGCTTTCTGGTGAAAGCGAGTTTACATTAGAGGCCTGTTTTTCCCCTTTCCTTATATGAAATGAACAGCTGTAATTGAAAAGCAAGGAGCTCTATGGTTTATAGAAATAGGTGTTGTGAAGAGCCTTGGCCGTCTAATTTTCTTCCTATTGCAGGGCAGGCTTCCATTGTCTGTTTTTTAGAGCTAATTTCTTTTCTGATCAAAAGGCCCACGTCGTTGAAAAGGTAGTAATGACTATTCATTTGGCTGAAGCCTCCATTCTCCAGACTGCAAGCTTTATTTAGAAATGGCTATTTCTTTCTAAAAGGAAAAGTTCATTTATGTCCTCTATAATGTCAATTAAAGTAGAATATATTTTAATTATTTATCCTCAGGAGGAACCTTTTAGGAACTTAATTTAGTATGCCTATGCTATGCAGACACTACAATATGTGAATGTGGAATGATATCTATGCGCATGGGTTTTATTTTATTTTACCACTAATGAATAGTTTATTTGCAACTAATTAACAAGTTAAATCGACACAATTAGTGTCGGATTTCTTTAATAATATAACTCATAAAAGGATAGTCATTGGAACTAGAAAATAAGGTTGGATGTTGGCTTTGTAAAGAAACCTTCTCACAAAAGGAGTAGTTTTTTTCCCATTAGAAAGGGTATATTGGGACATTCTTCGCGATGCATTTTCAAATGAAAGCTAGGTTGCACGAGCAGAGGAAATATGTTCAGAAACAAGGGGAGATGGTGTTAATTATACAGACGTAACACTAGCAAAGCTTCGAGGTCCTAACCTGTAGACGGGTTCCGAGGAAATGGAATTGGGGTGACAGCGGCCTAGAAGCCAAAACGACAGTGTGGACAAAACTCCCAACAGAACGGGCTTTGTCATGAGGTCTGGCCCCTAGTCTCCTGGGAAGCAAGCCGACCTCCGGATGGGCAGCACACTAGCTGTTCCCTGCCACAGCCGCGCCCCGGGAGCTGCGCAAGCGGGTCCCTGAGACAGTGGCGCGGGGCTGCGGGAATGCTTGTTGGGCTCCTGCTCTCCCACAGAGGGAAAGCCGCGGTGGGAAAGCGCGAGCCCACAGAAACAAGCGGATCGGGGCGTTCCGGCTGCAGTCAGGCCAGATCTTTGCGGAGGACCTTCCTCTTCCCACGGAGTGGATTTCTCCGTGGATCTGCTAGGAGTCTGGGAAGAGCGGTAAGTGAACTTTCATTCGCTCAGTCTCGAGTCCTCTCCTAGACCGCTTCAGCTCTGCAATGCAAAGTGAAAAGGGCAAGGCCTCGCTGTTGCATACTAGACACAGAACTTAGCACACAGCAAGTGTAGGACAGAAGCTTAAAGTAACCAAACGAAATGCCAGGCCAAAAAGACAGTAAAAATAGAATTCTGTGAATTGAATTCTATGGCTCTCAATTATAGAAAATGAAAACGTTCAGTAAAAAGAGAGAAGGAAAGCATGAGAAGAGGATAAAGAAAAGCTGGATGTTGCCTTGAGATATTTCTTCCACCTTGGGAAGCTATCCAAACCCTCACAAAGCCAACAGGCACCACCCACAGTAGGAGCGGAGAACCCTGCATAGATGCAATGGAGATGCCTAGTCTGCATTGGTTTTTCCAGGCCAGGGTCGTCAGGTCTAATGGACTCATGCCCACCCCTACCCCGGCGATATTGTGTATCTGTATAGATAACGATTTTAAAATCACTTCCCTGGTCCTATAGTTCTGCTGAACAGCTCTCTTCTGCTGAAGTAAGGACCATGATTTGCAGACCCAAAGGCAGTGGATCCCTTCCTGACAGGCACAGTGGGGGGGGGGCAGCCTTTTTTGGACTTTGCTCCGCAGGGGTGTGTGTGAGTTTGGTGGGCTGAACTGCAGGAGCAGGTGCAGTTGTGGGAATGGATGGGGGTGAGGAGGAGACAAACAGGGCAACGAAGGTGGCTCTGGCAGCCCTCTGAAAGGGGACCCAGTTCCCGGGCAGTGCCTACCCCCCCCTCCAGGGAGAAGGCAATATGCACTGGTTGTGAGGTCAACAAGAGGGCAACCGTAGGCAAAATATGTCAAATTCCTCCGAGTTGCTGTGCACACATGCATACAGGGAAAGGAGAGTGGGTGATTAATAATACCTTAACACCCGTGTTAGTAAGAGTCATGTTTACAACTGAGAGCCCTGAGGTGTGTGGGGGGCAAAGGGACTCCAGTATATCAAGTGCCACTCAATGAAGTAAAATAATTGAATTTAGAAACTTGCTTCAAAAGTGCCCACCTCCCCCCCCAAATAAAATGTATGGTCAAAAGACAATAGAATACAGATGTGCCACCCCACAAAATTTGTCACCCCTAAAACAATGACATCCCATGCTTCAAAGCTCCCAGAAGTGTTTAAGGGAGGGCATCAAGTAGGTTGTTTAAAGCCTGTATCTACCATCCTAGAATCTTCAGATTAACCTTTAAAGCAGAGAAGGGCCTCCCCACTCACTCCTAGTCTGCTCTGTGGTGTATGGGAGAGGGAGGATCCCACATAATGCTCCAGGGATTGAAAAGTGATGTCTCTTCCACCAGTTGGAGTGACCTTTCCGACCTTTAAAAACAAAAACACAAAGGATGGTTCTAAAGCAGACCCAAGCTTCTGGATCAAGGCCCTCCACCCTCTGTAGCCTGAATACAGCCTTGGATGTACCGGGATAAATGGTCCAGGGATGTTCTCAAAGAGAAGGGAGACAGGATTGACTTTAAAATACAAGGCTTTTGTCTACAGGAAAAGATTTCCAAGATAAATTGTTTTCATTTCCTCAAACCAGTATTTGGCTCTAGGCACCTACACATTTGTCTACTATGGGCCAGTTACCTTGGATGGCACTACTTTCAGGCCTGAGCTAGCCTGGAGAAACTTCAAATTTTGCCATCCTCTCCACATTCCAGCAGGCACCTACACGGATCTAACCCTCCCTATCTAAAATGCACAAGGTACTCCTTCCAAAGGGTGTGTACTGATCCGGCCAGAACCCCCTGGAAGATTTCCCCCATGAGTAATTACTGAAGGAAGAGGCAACACAGGCCAGCTCTTACCTGCTCTACCAGTAGCTCTAAAACCCAACGCCAAAAATTCTCTTTGCAGATATGAGGCCCTCTGAACACCAAACTTGTCCCGCAAGCGACGGGAGGAAGGGAGAGAGGGGACGAACTATACACCTGGAGTTGGCCGGGCTAGGCCAGCTGGAGTCCAGATCACTGCTGTTTTACAATAGCTCGCCAAGGATAGGTCCTACTCTGCCCCGAGGTCTTTCCAGGGTTGGGGCGACCTGGAAGACCCTGAGGTCGAGAAGAGGCTCCTCTGGTTGAAGTTTCCAACCAAAGCCAACAAACGGCGCTATTGTCCCGCCATGGGTCCTGGGAGCCCCTGGCACGACCCCAATCTAAGGGAGCTTTTAAGGCTCCTGGGAGTGTGGGGGGATGGGGAGGAGGCGCTTGGCCCAGTTCCTAGTCTGGGATCCAGGGCTCTTCGTGTTGCCCACCGAATCCCGGAGGCCCCTAAGGCTAAGAGTGCTGCTTGAGCGCTCTTTTTCTCCTGTGTTTCCCATGCTGTTGTTAACAGATACAGAGCGTGTAGTTTGAAGACTGCAGTTCAACGCCTTGCCGTCCAGAAAACCTCTGCAGGAACTGGAGCCACTAGGGTTATGATACTTGCTCAGACACTTCTGCCGACCCTCAATAAAAGCAACTTGACAGGTGTCTTGGTCTTCATTGCTGGGAGGGCCTTGATAACTGCTTTCTTTTCCGACATCCCGCCCCCCCCCCATATCCCCAGACCCACAATGGTAACTTTGCTTGTCAAAATAATTTGTAATAAGAAAGTTTGCGTCTACGTTACGTTCTTTGAAGGGAATTCGGTGAAGCACTTATTTGATGCTATCTAGACCAGCCCAGAGCCACCAGAAAGTCAGTTTAATCCCAACCACCTCAGAGAAGCCAAGAGAGTGCGAGAAGGAGCCTGGTCCTACCAAAAGACTTCAGGAAATCTGGCAGGAGGATGTAATGTGAAAATGGGCTCACTTAAACCAGGACAAGGTGTGATCAAATGACAAACAGCTAATCTGCTTCTGGGAGGGGCAGGGGACCGGCTCCACATCCCGTGTCTTGGGAAATATGCGGCCCAGGCGCTGTCACCACAATGGCTTACTTGGGTCCTAAAACTTGGAAAGAATCCTGACATCTGTCAGGCTACTGGACGCCAGGCTGCGCGTCGGTTGGGTAGTTTCCTAAACCGCTCTCACTTAGCAACAGCCTCCGGGGGCCCAGAAAAACCGAGAGAGAGCATGGAGAGGATGGTGGGAAGGCAGGGGCCAGTACACATGGGCTTTTTAAGGGACCGTGGGTGTGCCTAAGAAAATCTGGGTCTGTCAGCCAATTTACCAGGAAAACAAGTGCAGGTGGGGTTTGCTGAATCATTCTGTTTTCTGAGACACGCTTTGCAGCATAGCCGTGCGCGTGCGCGCACGGATACACACTAACATATATCTCCACACAGAATCTTTCCATCGACTTTAAGCCCTCTACACCCATTTAACTGACTGACCCCTTTGGAGGGAAATGACTCAGACCAGGCAGAATGCAAATTTAAAAGGAAGGAATCAGGACCACAAACTTCCTGGATGTGATACCGACTGGGAAGGGAGATCCTGGTGCCAGCGGTCCACTGGCCGCGAAAGGGCTGAATTGGTGTGCGCCCTGCAAGCTTCGCAGGCTTTTTAATTAGTGCAAGAGAAAAAGAGACAAGCCAGGCGTGCAGGCATCCCAAATCACCTCATTTTTGCATTATCGCTAAAAAACTAGAGACCTGGAATCCCTCCCTCCCATCCCGACACACACACACACACACACACACACACACACACACGCACACACGCGTGTAAACACGTAAAGTCTCATGTTTCCCTTTAGGTTCCCCACCTTCCCACCAAGCCAAAGGAAGAGGAGGGAATTCAACACTGAGCGGACACCTTATTTCGGTTTCTGCCACATCTGCCCAGATGGCTTCCCATTCCCTCCCTCCGGCGGCTCCGATAGTTTCGAACGCCATGCCACTTGCTTGAGTTGGCGGCAGAGAATGTCCAGGTTCCCTCTCCCGGCAGCTGGGATTTCTCTAGCCGCTAGTCCTTGGCAGATAACCCGACAAAGTGCCTGAAGGTCCCGCTCTGTTTCTCCGGGCCTCGGTCAGAAAGGCTGGAAAACAAGACGGGAAAAGCGAAGTCTGTTAGCACAGACTGCTCAGGGGAGGAGGCGCGGTTGCGCGCCCAGAGCCGCTCACAGCGGTCGTGGCAGGTGCGCGGCCAGAGGAGGGGGCCCGGCGGTCCACCCGGAGCAAGGCCTCGCTCAGCTCCGGCCACCGCACCCCCCCCCCAAACTTTTCTTTTACTCCGAGAGGCTCCGTGTTGCCATGAAAACGGATTTTCCAAGGGGCCCGACCCTCCCCCTCAGGAGCATCGGACTGGAAAACCCGAAATGGCCAGACAGCAGAGACAAAAAGGGGCCTCTAAGCGGGGGCCTGGAGCGAGAAAGTGGAGGCCCGTCCGCCCTTTCTGTCCCCCCACACGCTCCCGACGCCACCGTGTGTGAGCGCCTCCCCCGGGGCCCAGGCGGAGGGCCACTCACCACTGGCACTTGCAAAAACCCCCCGGAGAGCCTCACTGCCAGGTGCGCTCGCATCCCCCGCCCCATTCCCTGACTCTCGCTCTTGTTGCGGAAGCACCGGCCCTCGGGGTGGAGGGTTCAGGCAGCCAGCAACCAATTAATTCCAAGGAGGGCTTCTTAGAGACTCAGCCTAGCGCACCTCCGTTATGCCTTTAATGCCCCCAGCATGCCTGGGCTGCCGGCGGTCCCCAGTGTCTTCGGCGCTGGCAACTGCAACCCTTGGAGGTCCTCCTCGGGACAGGCAGCGGGAAGCTTTTCAGACTGGCCCGGGGATGGGGCGCTGGCCGGCCTTGTCAGGGTTACAAAGTTGTTTTCTGAACCCCGTGGGCGCTCCTCTGCCCCTCCCCCTCCCAGTTCTGTTCGCGCGCCTTCTTCCCCCTCCTCCCTCACCTCCTCGGGTTTCGTTCTTTCAAACTTTTTGAGACCCTAATTGGTGGTCTCGGAGCGGGTCTCAGGGACTCCCGCCTCCTGAATAACTCTCATCACGTCACTCGACCCGAGAGGGGTAAGGAGGGTGAACTAAAGGGCTCCCCGAACTTTTTTTTTTTCTCCCAGCGAGGCCAGAGGGGGCTCGGTGTTGATTGGCCAGGGCTCACCACGGCGAGCCTGTCAATCACGGGCCGGCGGGTGGTGAGGGGCGGACCGAGCCCCAACCCTCCCGGATCTGAGCAGGTATATAAAGAGGCCGGCACACTTCCCGGGCAGACTGCGAATGCGACCGGCTCGAGAGAACGCATCAGGTGAGAGAGGCCCGCGCGTTCCCGCCGACTTCGCGCGGAGCACTTCCGCAAGCCTGCCCTTCCCGCCCGAGCCGCCGGCCTCCCGGCCCCCAAGCGCCACTCCCACGGAGTCCGCTGGCCTTTTCACCGTGGCCGCTCCAGCCCCTGGAGCGCCTTCTCCTCCCGCCACGCTGGCGCACCTTATTCCCGCCCCGGCCATGTACAGCCTGCTGGAAACCGAACTCAAGAACCCCGTCGGGCCACCCACCCCGGCGGCGGCCACCGGCGGCCCCGCAGCTCCAGGAGGTGCAGGCAAGAGTAGCGCGAACGCAGGCGGCGGCGCGAACGCAGGCAGCGGCGGCGGGAACGGCGGCGGCGGCGGCGGCGGGAGCGACCAGGACCGCGTAAAGCGGCCCATGAACGCTTTCATGGTGTGGTCCCGCGGGCAGCGGCGCAAGATGGCCCTGGAGAACCCCAAGATGCACAACTCCGAAATCAGCAAGCGCTTGGGCGCCGACTGGAAACTGCTGACCGACGCTGAGAAGCGACCTTTCATCGACGAGGCCAAGCGACTGCGTGCAGTGCACATGAAGGAGTACCCGGACTACAAGTACCGGCCGCGCCGCAAGACCAAGACGCTGCTCAAGAAGGACAAGTACTCCCTGCCCGGCGGCCTCCTGCCCCCGGGCGCCGCCGCCGCCGCCGCCGCCGCTGCCGCCGCCGCCGCCGCCAGCAGCCCAGTGGGCGTGGGCCAGCGCCTGGACACGTACACGCACGTGAACGGCTGGGCCAACGGCGCGTACTCGCTGGTGCAGGAGCAGCTAGGCTACGCGCAGCCCCCGAGCATGAGCAGCCCGCCGCCGCCGCCCGCGATCCCGCAGATGCACCGCTACGACATGGCTGGCCTGCAGTACAGCCCCATGATGCCACCCGGCGCCCAGAGCTACATGAACGCCGCGGCCGCCGCCGCCGCCGCCTCGGGTTATGGGGGCATGGCGCCCTCGGCCGCCGCCGCCGCCGCCGCCGCCTACGGTCAACAGCCCGCCACCGCCGCCGCCGCGGCCGCTGCAGCTGCCGCCATGAGCCTGGGCCCCATGGGCTCCGTGGTGAAGTCGGAGCCCAGCTCTCCGCCGCCCGCCATCGCTTCGCACTCGCAGCGCGCGTGCCTTGGCGACCTGCGCGACATGATCAGCATGTACCTGCCACCTGGCGGGGATGCGGCTGACGCCGCCTCTCCGCTCCCCGGCGGCCGACTGCACGGCGTGCACCAGCACTACCAGGGCGCCGGGACTGCAGTCAATGGAACGGTGCCGCTGACCCACATCTGAGCTCCAGCCTGCGCTCCTAGCTCTTCGCCCCCACCCTGCCCCACACCCCCACGTTGGGACGCCTTGTTGTCTAGCTTTGCTTGCCTGGGACTGTTTGTTGCCTTGTACCGAAGATGAGGAGGACTGAAAGTTTTGCTGTAGCTGTCGGGTTTTGTACAAAAGCAAAAAGAAGTCCGGAGTGGCTCAGATGGGACTTTCTAGAGCCACCAGCTTCTGGCCGCTGCCCCTCCCTCCCCCCCTTGCAGGCTGGGGTCCGTGTGATGTTTGCGAAGAAGAAAATGCAGCCCCTTTCTCCTCTTCCCGGGTTCTTAGGTTCTTCTGTTGCATTTGAAAATGTTGTCTTGTTAGTTTGCTATTGAGGAGTGCGTGAGGTTGACCCAAGAACTGCAATGCCTCTGCCCCCGGTGGTATTGCTTGTTTTCCTCCTTTTTGGGGGCTGGCCGCGCTAACTGTCGCGACAGCTAAAGCCAATGTTAATATTTATAGCCAGGTGTGCGTGTGTTTCCCGCCTCGCCGCCCCTGGCCGCGGGACAGCTTCTGTCCAGTGCGCATTTAGGCTGAGTTTGTGATTTCTTGCAGTGATCTGTTTGCTATTTCGTCATGCTAATGTGTTCTTTCGTTTGGGTGATGGGGAGGGGGTTATTTTGTTCCAGGTTTTTTTTTGTTCGAGATTTTACTTTTAATTCCTAAATGAGAGATCAATAAATTTTATAACCAACACGCTGGAGTCCTGATAATTTTGCGGGCCCGAAATTTTAAGTGCGGGTTGGGAGGGACACCAACACTTAGCTTTGTAATTGAGTTTGCAGAGCTGGGACTACTGAGTAGGGCTGAAGGGGGGGGGGGGGGCAAGCGTGACCTGAAATGATTTCTGTTAAACTACTGGTGATCGAAGGTACAACTCCCAATGCCCTCAAATGAAAGATAGTCTCAAGTGGAGAAAAGGGTTTGTCTTCTGAGAGCGCCTCCCGGGAGCCGGCTACCTGAGCCCGCACGCCCCGCGCGCAGCCAAGCACTTGTTGATTGCAGTGGTGAGCGTTCCCGGATTGTCTGCTTCCGCAGCGGTGCAGGGCGGGAGGCAGATAGCTGCAGCCAGGAAAACTTACCATAAACGGGGCACTTCTGTGCAGTGGGGCGGGAAGGTACTTGAGCTGAGTTGAAATATTTACAAGACGAAAGCCCTTCAGAAATCCCAGTGATCGTATTTGAAACAAGTGGTGACCGGCGTCCCCATCTCAGGAAATAAATATTTCCATAACGGTAGTTGAAGTGGGGGTGTGAGTACTCAACAGTGGGAGGTTTTGTTTTAAATCCTGCACCATAGATGGGTAAAGGGGTTCTAGAACTCCTTCCAAGCCTCGCTTTTACTTGTAAAAGCAGTTTGCTTATTTGTTTTCTGAAAAGTCTCCCTCTCATCCTGAGCCCAGAGCTGCTTTTTTATTCACTTTCCCATTACTTTCCTCCAGCCCATAACCACTGACCATTCCATTGTACTCCCCCAAGGGTCCTTCTTTTTGCTTAGAACCCCAGCGTATCTGTTTGGGGCCTAGGAAGAAAACAAATAGGACCCGTGTTTTTTTACCCCCTCCTCAGCTGTTTGAGGTGATTTCCTTAATCCCTTTAATCCTGTTACCTCGCTATCCCAGAATAACTAAACTCGGCTTTTCCAATAAGCTTGGCCTGGTGCACTGTTTTTATCCTCCTCCACTCCTGACCACAGGTTTCTTTGCTTGCGGTCTGTTGAGACTCTAGGCGACAGTCCTCTGTAAATTGGTCCGAATTCCACGTTTCCAGCCGGCTTCCTTTGTGTGGACCAGCCATTCACCTGCGGGTCTGGGCGGGCCTCAGGGGGAGGGGCGGGGGTTTCTGAGGCTTCGGGGGTCGTGCCCGCTTTTTACACATCACTGCAGATCCTGGAGACTAAAGCCACCCCGCCTCTCCCAGAAAGGTCGGGTCTCCCTGGGAAGGCAGCACCAACCCTCCCCTGACGACGTTTGCACAGTCCTCCCCATCCCCCGCACACCCCATCCCCCACTGTCCAGCATGGGGTGGGAGGGGGCCAGGCTTGATTTACAGATGCAGTCCCCATTGCTCCTGGCAGGGCTCTTCCTGGGCCCTGCTGCGTTCAGGCTGGGCCTTTTCCCTCCTCTCTTCACCCTGAAGTCATAGGCCTCAAGCCCCTCTGAACTGGTGGGAGCTGGGACCCTTTACTGGCGGTCCTCCCCCACCTCCAAAGTCCCCATGGGGAACTTGTGGGACCTAACCACCCCATGCAATCTTTCAGTTTGGGGCCTTAGAGAAAACATCTGCCTAAGGTTACTCTATAGAGTTTGGTTTGAAATGATTCCAGGAAAGGGTGGGGTACAAACGAGCCATGCTCCCCACTGAGGGGGCGGTGGCAGAGGGGGAATAAACTCTGACATCGCTTCTTTGGAAGAGCTCATTGTGCCTCTACCTTCTTAGACGTGCCAGGGTCACCCTTTGAGCATGTCACACATACTGCTCACTCTCTAAGTATCCATGGCTTTGTGCTCCACTTTGTCTGATTTCCAAATTGCCTTTAAGAAGAGAAAAGATTTCATCAATCAGCACGTTTGCAGGATTTAAATCCAGATGAAGGATAATGTTTTTAAACTCCAGCAATAGGGAAGAGAATTAGACTGAACTGGAATAGCTTCCAGTCTCTACCCAGAATTTTCCCACCAGACACTGTCTCCCTTCTTACACTGCTCTACCAGGCTAACTGCTCCTAACGTTGTTTTTATAGAGTTGAAATTCTGACGAGGCTTAAAGTGAGGGCTCTGCTGCTAAGACAACAACAAACTCAAAATCTTCCAAGCCTACACTCCCTCCTGCCTTCTCTGGCTAGTTTTGTCATCAAAAGGAGAAATGACAGTGCTCAAGGTTACCTAGCTGGTTCCCAATACAGCCCTGTGGAAACAGATTCTCAGACCCCAAGGGAAGGGTTCTCCTTGCTCTGCCTGTCTATCACAAAAGGAAGCTAGAAGCCAAGGAACTCCCGACCCCAGCTGCCTCTACAGCCCAAACTGCAGCAAGCTCTCTGGAGACACTTAGTAGGCACTGCTTGGGCAATGGTACTTAAGAAGGAGCCAGGTCCTCACAGAGAGAAAATACACAAGTCTTCTAGTTCCCCTGCCAGGACCACAGCTAGCTTCTTTTGTTGAACATTATCGTGCTAGAGATTTGCTTTCCTGTCCTATGACTATATAATTTCCCTTATTAATTTCCCACCTAGAAGTCCACAGGGGTTCGGCTGGGTATTCAAAGTGCAGGCAAAGATTAATAAACAACCTTGTCTGTAATTACTGCTTTTATACTGCTTAGAGAGTATAACCACCTTAAGTGTCCAGGAAACAGAAAAAAAGTAAATAAAATATGATTTTTAAAAAAAAAATAGCTGTAGTATAGTTACGAAAATCATTTATGAAGAAGCTATCTTGCCAAGTGAAGAGAACGAGATGCCAAAACTTTTATTTAGCATGTATGACCTTGGCTATTCACAAATAAGTATATATGACAGGAAAACATGCCAAAGTCCAGAGTAGTAGTATGAATAGTGGTGAGTCTCCCTTATAATTCCCATTTCCCTCTAACACCATTGCATTTGTTATCACCAGAAAAAGGCTGTTTTAAAATATATGCCTTCCTTCCCCACATACGAATGCAGAAATGTGCCTCTTTGTCAAAGAACATTCGAGCCTTTCCTTTCTCTGTTTTGGGGGATAGGAGGGGTGCAGGGAGCCCTGGGAGTAGTAATCCCTTAGCTTTTCTCCCAGCTGAGGCTGCAGTTAACAGAGGCAAGAGGAGCACACCAGAGCAACCCCCTGCCAGGTCCCCTTGGAAGAGAGCTGGAGCAGAGGCAGATTAGTGAGTGGCTCATCATTCTTCAGACTCACTCACTGGAGCAAAAGACCTCCTTTGGATGCCTAACAGCCTTGGATTGCAAAGCGCAGAGGCCACCAAGATCTATGACCACAGGTGTTCTGGCAGCTTTTGCTGACCTCTTGGAAGGAGCAGAGAGCAAGCCCAGGAATGAGATCCTGGTTAGGGGGATAAGAGTCTAGGTGAGCAGCAGGTAGCAACGACATGGAATATGGTGTGCCTTTCTTCCCATCGACACCATCTTCATCCATCCCAGCACTCATGCATGGCCTCCCACCTAGGGTTTCCACTCTGCTCTTTAGTGTATGCACATACATCCTATTATGGCATTTCCTTTCTAAAGTAACTTTCTGGTGGCGTCCAGTGGAGAGCTTTTTTTTTTGGGGGGGGCGTACTCACTACTTCAAAGTTTTTGAGTGATCTAGTTTATCTCCACCTTTCCGAGCTTCACTCCTTCTATTTCTGCTGTCCCTTCCTCCCAGCAGGCAGCGTTCCTTTAAGAAATGTTGGTCAAATAAACACATTGTGTTTCCTAGTGCTGTCATTTCTACAACAATTCTGAAATCTAGTAACTGTTGTAAATACTCGTTAGATGCAGCATGTGTTTTGCTTCCCCTTCATCTGATTTTTTTTTTTCATTCCTCCACATCAAGTACAGATTACCTTACAATTTATAGAACCTGCTACCAAAAGTGTACATTCTCCTTGCCACCTTGGGGCTTTTGAGCTTGCTGTTTTCCCTTTGCGTGGAATACTCTTTCTCAAGCTCTTCTGTCAGACTGTCCGGCTTTCTTCAGAAAACATCTCAGTTCAAGTATCATCTCTTGTGTTGGAAACCTTCCATGACGCCTGCATCTTAAACGTGCCCCAGTTTCTTGTTATGAGCTCTCCCTGCACTGACTGCCTCTGCTAAGCACTGTGTGTGTGACCACGGCACATTTATTTGTGTGATTCTGTCTGATGTCTCTCTCCTAGTGTGTAGGTTCCATGGGGGCAAAGACTCGGTCTAGTTAGTGTGCACTGCAATGCACAGAGCAACTCTCTCCCCTTGTAGGATCTCAGGAATATATATGAAGTGTTTACTACATATTTAAGAAATGGCAGTTTCTGCATGTGGGCTTGAAACCAAAGTATCAGTATAAGATGGTCAGTGTGATAGGCATACTGGTATACATCTCTAATCTCTGCACATAAAGAGGCAGAGGCAGGAGGGTCAGGAGTTCAAGCCCAGCCTGGTCTACAGAGCTAGTTCCAGGATAGCCAGGACTGTTAACAAGAGAAAACCTGTCTGGAAAAAAACAAAAACAAACAAAAAGGTAAGAACAAGACAGGCGGAGGAGAAAACAGGACTGAACTTACAATTTAGGCTCCATATCTCTCCACCTGTGAGCTATTGAGATCATCCTCTAAGCTGCAGTTTCTACAGGTGTCAAGCAGAAATAGTATTTCTGGCTTGTGAAGATTCAATGGATCAAAACTTTAGGAACTAAGCAGAACAGCAGTACAAGTGGCACAGCCATTGCATTGTAAGTTGGCTCTTCTTGCATGTCGCCGTAATTCTGATGACACTTCCGAAAGGTCAGATCCCCCATATATATAGTTCATTTGTTTGTTTGAGACAGTTTTTCTGTGTATCAGCCCTGACTGTCCTGGAAATTACTATGTAGAGCAAGCTGGCCTCGAACTCATGGAGATCTGAATGCCTCTGTCTCCTGAAGTCCTGGGATTAAAGGTATGCACTAGCAGTCAGAGTCCATACTTTTAAGGTCAGTAGTGAAGCTTCTCAAGATGAGGCCTGTGATTGGAATGGGAAGACAAAAAATAAAACTTCATACAAAATGAGGGGGACAAAAATCTCTACATGGCACCAAAAGCATAAATACATGAGAAAAACAATGATAAATTAGGGCTGGCCAGATGGCTTAGTGGGTAAAGGTGCTTACCACCACACCTAAATCCCAAAGGGTCATATGGTATAAGGAGACAACTGACTCCAAAAAGTTGTCTTCTGCCCTCTACAAATGCATGATGGCATGGATGCCCACCCACCACACACATATGCAAAATAAATATTTTAAAGCAGATACATTAGACCTTACTAAAATAAGAAAAAAAATAGGGAGTTTTTGTTTATTTGTTTCAGGGGAAAACAACAAGAAAGTGCAAAGAATGGAAAAAAGTTTGTGCAAGGATGAATCTGTTCTGTGGTTTATATTTAGATCATGTAAAGGCTTCGAAAATTCAACAATTGTAAGACTACTTTCAAACCGGCAAAGGATTTGAATGTTTTTTTTTATCAAAATAAAATATACAAATAGGAACAGAGGGATGCTCAGCACCATTAGTAAGAAGGGAAAAGTAAAACGAGGAGATACCACTTCATATGCACTACAATGGTTATAAAAATAGTTTAAAATGGGCAATATAAATGTTGCTGAGGATACCGAGAAATTGTAATCCTTATATAGCACTTATGAAAGAGGAAAAGAAAAACACCTTTGCAAACACTCTGGCAGTTCCTCCAGGGGTTAACCAAGTTTCATATAGCAGTCACCAATTCCACATCTAGGAAAAGGTGATTTGGTCTTTTCTTTTTTTCTTTTCTTTTTCTTTCTTTTTCTCTTTTCTTTCTTTTTTCTTTTTTGTTTGTTTGTTTGTTTGTTTTTCTAGACAGGATTTCTCTGTATTACTTTGGAGCCTATCCTAGAACTAGCTCTTTAAACCAGGTTGGCCTCGAACTCACAATGATCCGCCTGCCCCTGCCTCCCTCCCGAGTACTGGGATTAAAGCCATGCACTACCAACACCTAGCTTGATTTGGTCTTAAGAAAGAATGAATTGCAAATACTTCATAATACTTCCATTCCTTGTGAGTGAGTCAAACAAGAGTCATCCTGAAGAAGAGGTCATTTAGACTATGCCTTTACTTTATGCCGACCTCTTTTTTCTATGGAAGAGTGGTAGAAGACACTCTAATCACTAATTATTTGAAAGACAATTATATATCTTGAAAGCAAGGAACTTCTTATGGTCAAGGACCAGAGCTGCAGGAGGACAGAGAGATATTATGAGAAGGAAGGGAAGCTCTGACTCATTTGCTTTGGACCAACACCATTCCAAGTAGTTATGGTTTGATCATGTCCTCGGTAGGAAGCACGAAAACATTTTGGTCAGTGCTTTGTAAAGATCAAGCTGACTGTAGTGTGAAGGACAAATTGGAGCAGGAAGAGACTGGAGTCAGAGAGATTAGCCAAGAGGCTGTTTGATTTGGGACCAGGCACGAAAGAAAGACTGGACTAAGGAAAGTAGCAATAAGAATAGGAAATGGTAGCATCAAGAGGTTTGAATCTCTGCTTCTCACTAGGCAGGGACAAGGAGTCTGAACATAGCACAAGGGGCAAGGGAGTGGGTAGAAGGATGGAGGGATGGAGGGATGGAGGGATAGGGGTGGCATTCAAGGAGATAACACAAGAAATGTGAGTCTAGGTTATATTTTAGCGTGGTAGCACATTTCTATATTCAATCACATTCATATGCAGGTTGTTTTGTTCTAATCAACTGTTACTCCTTTAAATTTAATGTGATTTGATAAATTCCTACAAACTAAATCCGTCTACTATAGTGTGCAATCAAAAATAATTCTGTTTTTTTTAACTAATTGCTCAATTGAAATACAATTATGTTATTTGCAAATAGTTTGGACCATTGATTATTCAGTCTATTCTGAAAAGACCCCGAACTTAAGATTCCTGTAGACGTCTCTATGTGTAGAAACAGGATATCTGTGATGTCAAAAGCTCCAAGCAGCTCAGCCAAATTGGAATAGTAACAAGCATCTGTGCTCACACCCTGGGTAGGATAATAGTGTCAACACCTCCAGCAGAACTGATAGAGCTGTCTTTCAGTCTGTCTACAGGCTCTGTTTTACATTCTGCAGGTTAGCTAGGAACACACCCAGCACCAACAAACCCTGAAAGCTAGCTCCAGGTCAACTTAACATCGTCTGGACTCTCCATATCCTGCATTTCCTCTGCTAACAAGCTCTCTTGCTAGGCCATTTAATACGATTTCATTGCAAGGGCTAAATTGGGTTGCATGTGTAAACACTATGAACTCCAGTGATGATGATAGTAATTACAAGCAGTGTGGCAGATTTACTTGGGATTCTCTCAGTGAATACCCATTTGGAGAGGGCTCCACTAAGTCTACTGCAGACACTAAGGATTCAGGAGTTGGAGTCTGTAGTGAGGTGAAACGGGAACATAGTTATAGACTCCAAGCCAGGAAAAAGTATTAATCAGGAGAGATAGCTAAATAGGAATATATATATATATATATATATAATGTATATTATGTATATTATAATATATATTAATAACACACACATAAAGAAGATGAAAGCTTTGGTTCCCACATTTTCTGAGCAACCTCTAGTTTGGTATTACCAAGTGTCTTCTCCATACACTTCTCCTGAGCCTCAGAACTGTGGCTCCAAATTTTCCACCTAAATTAAATAGCACCAACATCGACCTAGCCTTTTCCTTTTCTTTCTTATCTCAACCCAGCTTCTTGAAATTTCCCAAATCCTTTAGTTCTTCACTCCCATTCCCTTACCTGTATTAACTATTGTTAAAAATTATCAGAAGTTTAGCAGTATAAATCAGCATGTAATACCCCCTAGCTTCTATGGGTCAGGGATCTAGGCTCAACTGGCTCAGGGTCTCACATAATGCTGTAGTGAAGGTGTGAGCTATAGTTCAGTCAGGCCTTCATTGGTTAGTATCTGTTTCCACACTGACATGGCTGTTGGCCTGTCTCAGAAGATCCAGCTCCCAGCAGATGCAAGTGCCTAATGCATAGGTATATGCTTATAAGCTGACTTTTGTCCAGAGGCATCAATTACTTGCTATCTGGACCTCTTCAAACAGCTGCTCACAACATGGCAGCTTCAAAAATCACTGTTTTTGTAACTTCACATGGGACAACATAGCACCTTTACTGTGCTCTGTTCTCCAAAGTGAGGCAAATGGTCTAGCCCATACTTAAGCAGAGAGGAACAAACTAGAGCATGACTATCAGGGCTATGAGATGACTGGGGGCCACCCTAGACTCTATCCACTGGCAGAACGTTGACATTTATTGAAACACAGTGCATATGCTAGCATCCTATCTGGTCTCTAGGCTTCTCATTGGAGATCATTGTCTGTATTGAGACCTGAACAATGGCCCCGAAGGAATAACACGATGAAGAGGCCTCATTGCTAAAGTACCTTTGTTGCCAAGCAGTGTTGCCCATAAATACAAAGTCCAAATTCCTCGATGTGCTATTTGAAGCACTCTATGATCTAGTCCCGGCTTTTTCACTCTCTAGCTTCCTTTTCTACCATCAGACACTCACCTCCTTCAACATTATCAGTTCTTGCATGATCTTCAGACTCCTTGAAATAGGACAAGCTGTAGGCCCTTCCTTAAGTCCAAAGGAAGTGTAGTGTGTGTGTCCCTTCTGGCTCTTCTCATCACGAAAAGTGCTTCTGAAAGCCTGCTCTGGGTCTGCTTCCACACCCCCTAGGCACTGGAGACATCGTTCTATTTGAACACATGAGATCCTCGTGCTTCTTTTAGGTTGCCAATTTCCCGGAAGAGAGACAGTATTAAAAGGGAATCTGTCTTTGAGTTACCTTCAAATAAAGGTCCTGGAAGATTATAGTGTGACCCAATAAGGCCAAAATAAACCAGATTCTCTCATGTCTGTATTTGCTGTTGAAATAATTGTAATAAGTCATGAATAGAGGCGCCTGATGAAGTGTTCTATATTGTTTTTAGATGTGCATTGCCAAGACAGTATACTGTAAATTAGAGTATACATTTAGAGGTTGAGGGTAACATTGTAAGGCAATGTAAATCCTGTGCAATTCTATCTGCAGTACAGAAGCTCCTGGGTGGGTAAAAAAAATCAGTGAGGCATCCCTAGAAACCAGGGCACCCTACCATCTTTTGTGACATCTACAAATACTATTTGTGCAGAGGATATTGGCCGAAGCCTGGGTCTTTTAGGAAATAAAATATATGTTCTGATGCAAAATCAGTAAGTTTACTGAAAGGAAAATGATTATTGTTTTGAAAAGGATATACAGCAAAAGTTAGTGCCAAGCCATGTGACTTACAACTTAGAGAAGAAATTTGTTCCTGGTGTATGCCATCTACAAGGTACTTGATACAGGTTTGTCATTTTCTTTTCTTTTTCCTTCTTGTTTTTTCTCCCTTTGGTGGAGTGGGGGCAGGGATTACAGGATCTCTCTTTGTAGCTAAGGCCTGCCTGGAGTTCACTAATCCAGGCTGATCTCAAACCATAGGAGTCCTCCTGCCTCAAACTCTTGAGTACTGGTGTATGCCATCATGCCAGAGCAAGGCTGTCCCTTTATTAATTAAAATCAAAAGACAAAAAAATACAGCCGACTGAAGTTTAAATGAAGGAGAACCTGTAAGATCTTAGCCTAGAACAGAGAGCATATGTCCCAGCTTGCTATTCAGTCGCAGAGCACAAAATAACCAGCTAGCTTAGCAGAGCTTCTTGCACAAACTCAAGGGTTACTACCAGTGTTCCCTCAGTATTTGCACTCTGTATCCTGCTACCCTCTGAATTCTAGAATTCTCTGAAAGTAGGAAAAACAGACACTCAAAGAGAAAGCTGCAGGCTATGCTTATCTCTTCCTATTTATCTCCATTGGGTCCCTATGTTGTGTGCAGTTGACATGAAAATGTGAATGACACTCTCCAGGTTTATTTATGTCTCTGTGTCTCGTGTGTGTGTGTGTGTGTGTGTGTGTGTGTGTGTGTGTGTGTGTGTGTGTGTGTACATGTACACATGCAAGTATGTATGCATGTGTGAGCAGCTGCACGTGGAGGCCACAGAAAAACTGTCCCCAGGATCCATTCACCTTGCATTTCTGAGAAATTTTTCCCACTGGCCTGGAACTTGCCTAATAAGATAGGCTGACTGGCCAGTGAGTCCCAGGGATCAGCTTTTCCCTACTTCCCAGAACTGAAGATAAAAGTAATCACTATGGTTGCCAGCTTTTTTTCTTTTGACATGGGTTCTGGGAGGCTGAACTCAGGCCGTCATGCTGTGCTGCAAACACTTCACGAATTGAACCAGCTCTCCAGCTCCACTTTCCAGTCTTAAGTAATAAAACCCCAAGGAGGGATATCCAGTGTTCGGTTTTTATGTTGGGCTGTGTTTGTTTGAAGAAGCTGATGGTCCCAGACAGCACTCTTGGACCTCCACTTGCTGGCTGCTGTGTGTTCCCTGGGCGTTCTCTTCTTCCAGATCATGCCTGTGGATTTCCAGTGGGCTTTGATTCCCCAGGGAACTCACTTGGGGAAAATGCGAGGGCAGTGGGGGGGGGGGTTCTCCTTTCCTGTCTCTTCCTTTTCTAGAGAATAAATCCTTAACATACCAAAACCAGCTATCCTGGAGATAACAAGGGCTTGCAGCATGTGCTGCTTGAGTAGCTACAGCAGCAATGGCAACTCCAGTGACAGTCCAGGCTCTGAGATCAGCAAGACCTAGGAATCTGACAGGAGGTGCTGAGGAGGGCTCTGCTGGAACAGCTCAAGAGGTGCTGATGGGGGGAGGTCTGCTGCAGGGCAGCTGCCTCTGCTTTAAACCCTAAAGATATGGCCAGACCTTTGCCACATGCTGTGCTCTTTCAGTGGGGAGAGGGGAGGATTAGGGCTCAAACTACATCTTTCCCGTAGCTGGACATTCAAAGGGTATTCCAATCAAACAGACTTCAAACTCCAGCTCCTCCCAAAGTCTACAAGCAAATTGGCTTTCCTTGATCATGTCTTGTTACTATCTCTGAGACTCCAGTTCCTCTTCAATAAAGTTCCAATCATGGAACTGTCTTTAGAGCATTGCTCTGAGGTTAAATAGGAAGATGAATGTAAATGCCTTAACTTTTTTTTTTTTTTGTTTGGGTTTTGATTTTTTGAGACAGGGCTTCTCTGTGTAACTGCTCTGGCTGTCCTGGAACTCGGTCTGTAGACCAGGCTGGCCTGGGACACATGGAGATCTGCCTGCCTCCGCCTCCTCAATGCTGGGCTTTAAGTCATGTGTCACCACACCTAGCTATGCCTTAACATTTAACATCTGGCCAATACTACCTTATGGAGTCAGGAGTGGTAGAGCAGGTTTGTGATCCCAGCACTCAGGAGGTTGGAGACAGATCAGATGTTTAAGGACATCCTCAGTTATATAGTCTAAGGTTAGCCTGGGCAAAAAATCCCAAAAACTGTAAGTATCATCCGTGTTAATATAGCCTTAGAAGAATCCCCAATAACCACATTTCAACTAAACATTACACTTTTACCTCTAACACATCAATCCATGTGGCTTCTCCTTTGATGATCTCGAACATATTTCATTACCTCATGTCTGTCCATTTTTAGTTTCTTTACCTTGAAAAATGGAAATAATAACGGCATTGGCTTTACAGAATTGTAATAAAGATTAAATAAAGACTGGCATATCTATTGTTATTCTTCTGTAGAAGAAAGGACACAGGCCTTGCAATCAGATCTCATTGTGTGATGTTCAGAGTGCAGGTCCAGAGTCCCCATTCCATAGTGTCAATCTTAGCTCATTGTTGTGTGATCAGCTATGTAATCTTGGGCAAGGATTTCAACTTCGAATAGAGATTGCCTTAGATTCTTTGTTTACATTTCAGTAAGCATCCTCCAGCCACATAGTATGTTGAGGTCTAAGTTGAAATCTTAGGACTATATTTATCTACTTAAATGGTTTCTATAATTTTATGTGCTCTATAAAACCCCTGGAAGTACTCTGACCTCTCTATTCCTCTGTCCCCTCACCTGTAACATGTAGATATTATAACAGCACATACCAGAAGGAGATGGGTTGGGGCCAGCTACTCAAAATTTGGTCTCGGAGAGCTAGAGAATTTGTTCAGTTATTAAGGGCACCTGTTGCTCTTCCAGAGGCCCCAGGTTTGATTCCCAGCACCCACACAGTCATTCCCAAAATCCTTAACTCCAGTTCCAGGGGATCTGATACCCTCTTCAGACTGATTCAGGCATCAGGCACAACACACACCATGCACACACATGCATGCAGGCAAAATACTCACACAAGAAAAATAAACATAATTGTTAAATAATTGGTTTTAATGTCATGACTGATAATGACAGACACATACATACCAAAATGGTGAATATTTTTGAACTGTTATTGAATAGTGGGTCATTTCTGGCAAGAAGAAAAATCTGTCTTCCCAAATTGATCAACAGCAGCTGTGTAATAACAAAAGGAGAGTGCACAGGACTTTCATTCTGATTTGGAGGGACCAGGGTGCTAGCTTCTGCATGTGTTCAAGGAGTCATGTGGTTCAAATCCTAATAGCGCAAAGGGAAGGAACCCTGGATTATTCTTATCAGCGAGGGTGGAGGCCTAAACACTATTAGCATTCAAAAATTTAGAACTGGAATCAGACCACTCTTTAAATGCTAGGACCCAATAAGTGAGATAACATGCATAAAGTATTTAATGGTTATTATTGAAACCATGTTTTGATAGACACATTGACCTGCTCTGCTGCAAACTCATGGTTTTCTTGTATCACTGGGATTTGTGATATAATGGGAAGAGTAGTTAATGGATTGTTGGGCAATCTCAGATCTGCCATTCATTAGCCCTGCTGAACTGAGCTTAGCTCTGCTGTGGGCTTCCAGTGTAAGACAGTGATGATGGGGGATGTCCCAACAGGGTCAGGGAGCCACAGTGGTGCTGCTACTTCATAGGGGAACACTGGCTTTCTTTTTCAGCCCATTTTCTACCATGTGCCAGATGTGGTTACACCCCATGTCACCTGTCACTTACAGAGAGATTTAAATGTTCTACTAGCAGAGCTAAGTGAACAGAAATAGGGATGGAAAAGATGAGTTCTAGACCAAGTTCCAATAGGTCAGCTGTTGTATAATCCGCTAACAGTCAGACATGAACTCTCAGTCTGGAAGACCCTCATTTTTTCCCATTTTTGTAAAGTATTTTCTGTGTCTTTATCATAGAGATATATTCACTTCAAAATGTTCTTTGGGGATAATAAAGGTAGGAGAAAGGAAAGAAACATAATATAGTCAGGAAAATAACTGTTTAAAGAGTCTCCCATCAGAGTGGCTAGAGAGGTGCTCAGTAAGTTAAGAGCAGGTACTGCTATTGCAAAGGACCTGAATTAGGTTCCCAGCCCTAACATCTGGTAGTTCACAACTGCCTTTAAACCCAGATCCAGGGATTTAACACCTCTGGCCTCTGTGGGTACTGCACACAAATGCACATGTCCATACACACATATCATATAGTTTAAATAAATATTACAAAATAAGACCCCAGAAATTAGGAGGTCCTATGTCACTTGCATAGAACATCATTTTCATCTAAAGAACACTTCCACTGGTGAGCAAGATAGTGTTACTATGTCTGGAGGGGGTATTGGCTTATAGCACAAGACAGAAGTACAAGTCTTTGATGGACATTTCTTGGTGACAATTAAGGTTGAAAGACAGTGTCCCTAGGGATTTTAACTTGTATGTGCAGAACAATTCCTGATGTCTAAACTCTCAGATGTCCCTCAAGTCAGCCATGCATATGAACATTCTTGCCGACAACAAGTTTCAGTCTACTTTTGATCACTTTCTTCAAGCTTGTCAGCACTTCAGTTTCAGTTCATTTAGGGAGGGTGGAAAGGGCCTACGCTATGAAAGAGAACAGCAGACTGCGAGGTAAGTCACTCCCAAGAGGGCGTCACAAGGGATCATGCCTGCTTAAAAAGAAAGAAAACTTAGTGCTTATGTCTAATCTTAATAAGGACCACACAGCTTTCTTCTTGCCTTGTATGGCTTTGGGAGAGTCATCATATGCCTCTGTGTCCTTTCTGGTAAAAGATGAATATAATAGAAAGTCTGCATCTTTTCTACTTAATCAAGAGGAATCTATGTTTCAGTATTTCATGGGGTACAGATCCCAGCAATGCAAAATTCTGAAGGTCCCTTTCAGTGGTGTAGTGAAGCAGATAGTCAGCTTGGGTGCCTGCAGGGATAGAAAAATCACTAAGTGGGGAAATCTATCTCTTATTTGGAAAGCTCATCTTATCTCATACTATTCTTCATGGAACCTTCTGCCCATTCTTTCCTCTTGGAATTTACAGTTTTCCCTATTGGTCCCCAAAGAAACTCTGTAAATTAAGGTTACTTAGAACTTTAAAATGCTAATTCAAGTTACCCAGTAAGTACATACTCACATCTTGTATATGCTTCATATGGACAAAGGGAGAGAAGGTGACACGAACTTCCAGTTGGATTCACTTTCTCACCCCGTGCATTTATAGAAATGACTTCCATGTTGTTTATTCACTTGATTTTGGGTTTGTCAGGTTTGTATTCTTCTCATATCTATACTGAAAATTCTTTTCACATTGAACTGAAGCTACCACCATTACGTTGGAGTCCTAGGCACACTGGTCTAGGACCTGGCATTTTAACTTAGACATGAATTTAGAGGAAGTATATGAGGTCTAAAGAGAAATGACTGGATACTGTGGGCTGCATAGCACTAGATCATGTGTTGGAGAGGGGCTAGATTAGTTCTTTTTGTGAGACACTCTTGGAAGAATTTTGCAGAGGGGGAATCTAGCTCTCTCTGTCCCTCTCTGCCTGTGTCTCTTCCCTGCTCTCTGCTCCCCCCCCCCCGGTGTGTGTGTGTGTGTGTGTGTGTGTGTGTGTGTACTCACACACATGTTTGTGTGTGTGCACATGTTTGTGTGTGTGTGTGTGTGCTCTATGCACTCAGTAGGTATACATACTCATACATTCATTGAGAGGCCAGAGGAAGATGTCAAATGTTCTTATCTCCACTTTATTCTTTTCACATGGGATCTCTCATTAACTTTGGAACAAATTTGGTGAAAAATAAGCCATTTTTATGTGGGTTCTAGGGATTTGAACTGAGGTCCTCACGCCTGTGCAATAACTATTCTTACCCAGTGAGCCATCTCAATGATTGACAGTCATTGTAACCTGTAACTCAAATGAAAGTTGTTTTTGGTCATGATGCTTATCACAGCAGCCGAAAGCATGCTAGGTCTTTACTCTTGATTTTTACATAGTATATGTTTTTCATTCTTGTGCTTTAACCTGCCTTTGTTTTTATGGTGGAGGTTCCACCCAGGCTTCCCTTCCCTATCTCCCTCCTAACCCTGCTGTATCTCAGAAACCCTGCCAAATGATGTCCCCTCCCCCAGAGAGGACCAAGACCACTCCTTCAGGATATTTAAACTGTCCCCTTCTGGTCTCCCTTTCTTGTCTCCTTTCTGGGGGGCTAGAAGGCCACCAGAGAGCCTTGTATCCATTAAATGTGGGGCTGTTTTTTTACCCCTCCTACTTTGGACACTACCCTGGATGATGGTGTTATACTTTTTGTTTCAATCAACAAACCATTTTTTAAGGATTCAAGTTTGTCTCACAAAGACATATGTTAAAGTCACAACCGTCAGCACCTGTGAATGTGCCCTTATTTCTTATTGTGTTTTGTTGGTTCATTGGTTGGTTGGATGGTTTGTGCTGAACTGGAGTTTCCTACATAGTCTGACCTTCCTCTACCTCTCAATTGCCAGACCTGGATTATGCAGTGATTGAAACAGAACTCAGAACTTTATGCAGGAATTCTACTGACTGAGCTATGGCCTCAGCTCAAGGCTAGTGTCTTTTTTCATTAAAAACACATTTTTGCTTTTCACTTTTTTTTTTTTTTTTTTTTTTGTGAAAACAAAAATAGAAATCCTTTTCCCCAGTAACCTGTTCTTGGACTTAAATTTTGAAGTCAAAGCATTTTTAAACTGTGGATTCCTTCCAGACTAACATGGTTTATCAAGCAACAACCCCTGAAGCAGTGTCCCAAGTGATCCAACATTCAAAATTACTGGGACAAGGCAGCCTTGCAGACTACAGCTAGGATTTCTGCATCTTCTTAGGATCCCCATGATAATGCCCCTTACCAGCAGGAAGCAGTTTGGAAAAGACACCCAAATTCCCAAATATTGCCTATAAATATTTGTTTTCATTTCAGTGGAGTTGGTTATAAATAATTAATGACCATAGCCAATCTCTTTTTAAAGGTAAAAAGGGGGTTATGGTATAGAATAAAATACTTTGTTTTGGAATGGATTTTCATTCATTGATACAAATTTAAGGGCAATTTTGTGATATGTATATTTCTCTTCTTGTTTAGGTATTGAGTTTATATAGCTCATTTAAAAATGTATAATTTAGTACAGATTTTAGACAGTTACCTATAATAGTCAAAACTTATAGTTAAGTTAGTTAGGACATCTAGATATACAGAGATGTATTTGAGATGAATAGGCATTCTTCAAACCTTTCAAAGACCTACAGAATATGGCATTTAAAATGGTTTAGGGTTTTTCTTGACAGTGAGGCATAACTGCTCCTGGCAACACCACCTACATCAGAAAGGAAGATGGGCATCAAAAAACTCATTATGGAGTTTACTTTCAATATGAAAAAGACTAGCCATTTGGACAAGATACTGCTCTTGTCTGGAATGTTTGCCTTTATGCAGTATAAACTGGACATGCAGGACCCACAGGAAGGTGACTGTTGATACAAGATGGACATTGCTACAGGGTTTCTGCTTCGGAAGAGTCTGACAGACATTCTACAGGACACAGAAAAAAGTGACTGACAAACTGCCAACACAGGTGGGACATTTTAAAGTTTCCTGCTTTGCTGAGGAGGCTGCCAGACACACTTTGGCCTATAGGATAAAGATGGAAGATTACAGAAGCAGCAGCCACACAAGGGACATGCAAATTTATTTCTCCTCTTGACCCCATTAATTAACACATTCCAGGAGAAAGCTAAGTACTTCCTTACTCCACCTCATTCCTGCATTAGAACCCAGCTCTCTGCAGGAGGGAGAGACTGCAAGCTGAGTGTCAACTACCTCTTTAGCACAACTCAGCATAAGGAGCACTTTCTTCACCTCACTGACACTGACAGGGGAGGGGGATGAAATTCAGGTCCTTGCTAGCAGCCTCCAAGGCCAGTTAGAAAGTGGGTAACCGAGGTGTCTTAGAACCTCACTGGAGCCTGGTTCAGTCCACCTCATTGACACTGGGCTCTGCTCCCTTGTTAGGGCCTGATCAGGGTGGGAGAGTAGACGTCAGCCTGTCTTTGTGCCATCTCTTCTTACCTGATACCGTTGATGGGAAACTTCATCCCCATCTGATTCAAAGAGAAACACTCAGTCACACACCATTATCATGCCAGCTGTAGGCTTTCTTTTCCTTTTTAGATTTATTTGTTTTTATGTGCACAAGAATTTTGCCTGCTTGTATCTATATGTACTGTGTGCATGCCTGATACCTGCAGAGGTCAAAAGAGGGTAACAGATACCCTGAAACAGAGCTACCAAAGGTTACGAGCTACCATGGGGGTGCTGGTATAGAATCCACATCCTTTGCAAGGGCAATAAATGCTGTTAATCTCTGAGCCAACTCTTGAGCCCCAATTATAGGTTCTCCACAGCTGTTCTTTCTCAGATTGAGAAGGTTCTTTTTGTTAGTTTGCCAAGAGCTTTTACAACTAAGAGGAACGGGTGCCAGTTTTTGTTATTTATTGTGTATCCACTGAAATAATCATATAGCACACAGTTTTGTATATATGAATATATTTTATAGACATAGTATGTATTGATATGGTGAAATAGGTTAAGCATTGAATGTTAAGCCAACCTAACATTTCAGGAGTGAACTTGAACAGGTTCTGGTATATTACTCCAGAATGTATCATTTGGTTTCATTCATGAAATATTTGGTCCAAAAGTTTGTATTCAAGTTCATAGCTTATTAGACTATAATTTTATTTCATTGTAGTCTTCAATTTTAGTACCAAGATGTTGCAGGTTAAATTCTGTTCCCATAGAAATGCATAATGAAGGCCTATTCTCCAGTACCTTGGAATGTGTCCTTATTTGTAAATAAGCTCCCTGTAGAGAAAATTAGTTAACACAGGTTCACACTTGAGAATAGTCTCAAATTCAATCCGAATTCTGTAGGAAGACAGGATTTAGACTGCCTGCACACACACACACACACACACACACACACACACACACACACACACACACACGAGAACCATGAGAAGAAAAAGGCAAAGACGAGGGTACTATATCTACAATAGGAACTAACCTTGAGCATACTTTTTTTTTACATGTGTATCCCAGTTCCCTCTCCCTCCCTCCCTCTTACCCTCTCTGCCCCCTCACATGCACCCTGACCATCCTCCCCTCCCATCCCCCCACCCCAATTCCCCTTGTAGGGCATACTTTGATCTCAAATGTCCAGTTTGCAGAACTGGAAGACAATATATTTTTTTGTTATTGAAGACACCCTGCATTTAATATTTATGTCTATACTAGCAAACAAATACAGGATAATTCTGGCATAATAGATCCAAAGTATTCTTTCCTCTTCAAATTTCTAAAAGGTTGTGTAGAATGGGTATCATTTATTTCTTAATGGTTTAGTAGATCTCACCTGTAACAACATATGGGCCTGGAGTTATCTATCTGGGAAAGGTTTTTAAATTATTCATTAAATTTGTTCTTTGACTCTTTTGTTGTTGTTATTTTTTTTTTTTTTTTTGAGATAGGGTTTCTCTGTGTAGTCCTGGTTGTCCTGGAACTAGCTCTGTAGACCAGGCTGGCCTTGAACTCCTGATACTCCTGCCTCTGCCTCTTATGTGCAGGGATTACAGAAGTTGACCAGTATGTTCTTTGACATTTTACTGCCTGTATAAAAGGTATCATTATTATCCTCACTTCCCATTCCTGACAACCTCCCCTATATATAAATCTCTTTCCCACATTCATGTCTTTTCATATTGTTTCGTGACCCATGGAGTTTTACCAAAGCTGTCTCTATGAGTGCAGGTTTGGGACTTATCCAACAGAGTCTGGTGTGGTCACCAGTGTGACTGAAGACAACGATTCCCCTTTTCCCAGAATAGTTCAGTAGCCAATAATTCAGCACAGAAGGGTAAGACTCAATGAGCCACCGTACCTCCTCAACACATCCTACACTGATTAGGGATAGGCCCAGTCTCTTATAGGTCCAGTTCAGGTAACCACAGCCACTGTGAGTTCAAGAGTATAATAACTGTGAAACAGATCTACCACACGACCCAGCTATACCATATTCCCAAAGGGCACCATTCCTTACTACAGAGATATATTTGCTCATCCATGGTCATTGTTTCTTTATTCAAAATAACCAAGAGTTGGAAATAGCCTAGGTGTCCATCAGCTAATGACTGGATAATTTAAAACATAGTATATTTACATAATGAGCTGTTATGAAAAGTGAAAATGTGAAATTGCAGGTAAATTGATGGAGCTGGAAACAGTCATTCTAAGTGAGATAACCTAGATCTGGAAAGACAAATGTCACTTTTTTAGCTCTTTTTTGTGGAAGTTAGTCCTGAATCTTCAGATACATGTGGTCCATTTAAAGTACCCATAGAGGTCAGGAAACTAGTAAGGGGGTAAGAGTGGACTTCAAGGGAGGGGAAATAAAATGCAGTGATGTAAAAATTAAAGGGAACAATAGTATAGGAAGGGCTTAATGGGAAGGGGGATAGAAGAGGAAATATAGGAAAACTAAAGACATTTCTAAAAGGTCATATGGAAACCTACTATTGTAGAAGCATCCTAAAATACATAGACATATTTACATAAAAATAGTTTAAATGTAGTGACCCTACAATGGGGAAACAATCTCTCTATTAAATACTACTGGCTAACAAATAAAAAACCCAGTGGCAGAAAGAGATTACTTCTTTTGGAATTGTAGGCAAGTGAGGTCCTCAAACATATATCACCAATATTCTGGGTTATCCTCCAGACGTGATGGTAAGACCTTATTGCTCCAGAGACTGCACACTTGAGTGACTGAACATTAAGAAATCTAGCTGGTACCCAACCATTGGCCCCATGCCTACTGGCTAGCTCTCACAGTGCTAGAGGGTGCTATGCATGCCACCAAGGGAGAAACGGGATCGCCAGTTTTACCCTGCTTTGAACTCTGAGAGGTACATTAATGTCCAGCCTAGCAAGACATATACCTACTGGAGCAATACTGGCACATCTGTCGTGGAAACACCAATTACTTTCTGATTAGGGTTAAGGCTCACTTCACAAGTTGAAATCTATACCTTGCACTGTTATCTGTGCCAAGAACATGTGTCTAGACAGATCATAGGGCCTAGGTGAGAACCTACTATTATTTTGCCAAAAGGACCTAGTGTTAAACCAACGCCCAATGACTTATTCTTATACCCATGGATTAGTGCATCTCACAGTACCCATCACAGAAGCTTCTTTCTGCAGTAGATGATGATTAACACAGAGGTCCATAACTGGTCAAGGATCAAAGAATAGGAAATTGCGAATGCTCAGCCTTAAAGGTGACATCTGTATCATATCTATCCTTCCAAGGCTCAAAGATCTTTGCAGAAAGCAAGGTGGAAAGAAGGGAAACGCCAGGCAGTGGACAACTACAAGGAAACAGTGTTTTCTCGACACAGCAGGGGAGTTGCCTGTATGAATTCACAGTAACAGGTATAGTATGCATAAGACCTTGAACTTTTGATCTTACCCTCCCAAATTTGTGGGATGTATGCATGTAGTCTTTAGTGTGCATTTGGGGGGTTAGTGTATGTGTGATATATTTACTTGTTAGTGTGGGTATGTGTACGTGTCCACTGCACATGTGTATGGGTAACAGATGCTAATATCAAATGCCTTTCCTTGATCACTCTCCACATTTGTATTTTTGAAGAATAATGTCCTTCAGTCCATCACAGAACTTGAAGCTTACCAGTGCAACTAGGCTGGCTGGTCAATGAGCTGCAGGGATCCACCTATCTATGCCCTGCCCCCAGCATTGGGGTTATGCACAAATGCTACCAAGTCTGGCTTTGTACATGGGTTCTGGAGATGCAAATTTAGGTCGTCATGCTTGCATGGAAGGTACCTTACTGACTGAGCTATCTTCCCAAATCTATCAACTTATTCATTGTTTGTATTGTTAGTAACATCCAGATAAAGTTTACTCGACATTTTAAATTCAAATTACAAAATCATCTGGGTCTGTGATCATAGCCTGGCATCCCATTATCTTTAGTCAACCTGTTATCTCACCAAAGTCACCATGCCAGCACAAAACCTCCTGATGAATCATCAGGCCCTACTTTTAGCAGATGATTATGCCTCCTCCCTTGCAGAAAAGCCCTTCAGACACATGGGCAACTCCTGCTCCCTTTTCTCCACACTCATATTTCCCTTGCCCTTTTGAAAACTTTCCCTTTTGAAAACTAAATGTTGGCTTTCGGCCTTCCTGACAGCAAGGAGACTTGCTCACCCATCCCCTTCAACATTTCTGTATTTCAACATGACAATCTTCACTTCAACATTCAAATCATCTTGGAAACAGGATCAGATTTCTCTTACCACCACACTGCCAAACAAGTCCTGCTCCTGATTCAATATTTACTCACTTATCACTCTAAGCTATCTCTCCTCTCAGATGTCCTTTCTAAAAGAGGTCCCTACCTGCTCTGCTTCCTCAGAGTAGGAAGTCATTACTATCTCTGCTTCCTTACTTCTTTATTCTTCAACTCACTGTCATATTGTTATCCCCACTGCCTTCTGTTGCATACAGTCTCATTCAGGTACCTAAAGGCTTTTTCTTATTGCATGCAGTATTAGCTTGGACATGGGTTCTGTCCAATAATAGAAATGTCAGATAAGAATTGTTTTAAGGGGCTGGAGAGATGGCTCAGAGTTTAAGAGCACTGGCTGCTCTTCCAGAGGGTCCTGAGTTCAATTCCCAGTACCCACATGATGGTTCACAACCATCTATATTGAGACCTGGTGCTCCCTTCTGGCCTGCCTGCAGGCATATATGGAGACAGAACACTGTATATATAATAAATAAATATTTTTTAAAAAGAATTATTTTTAAAAGATGCAAGTTGAATTATTTCTCATTGAACTGTCTGGAAGAAGTAAATCATATAGGAACCAGCTTCCTTCTATTATTCACTCTGTCATCCCTCAGATAGCATCCTGGGTATATGATGAAAGAAAGTCACAATGATGCGCGGCCAGTAGGGAGGTGGACAAAAAGAAGAGTACATGATAACGCGGTAAATAAGGATCAGGATAAACAAACAGGCCGAATAGATGTTTATTCAGGGAGAAATAACTTAGAACCTAGACAGATGAACACCAGGAAATTTCACTGGATGCTCTCCTGTCCGAGTCCTGCCAAGAAGAGAGCTTTTCCCGGCTCTTCCTCCAACCTCCTTCCACAGGTCACTTCCACCCATGGCTCCACCCCCCAATGGGCGTGGTCAGTGCCACAGAAGGACTATCTCACTACAACATACTGTCTTTGTTATTTAAGGCAATGGTTCACATACCACACACACACACTATACATATCTGCTAACCCCCCACTGAATTAAAGTTAGTCTGAGGGCCAAGCTGGAGTCTGCAATGAGGTCAGAAATAAAGCCTTCACTTTGGGTGTGTATGTACTCAACCTCAGTATTCTGTTACAGACGGGGTAAAGAAATGCTGGTTAATAACTACAAGTCTCTATCAGGCTAACCACATTACCTTCTAAATATAAGAGATGAGGCTGCTTTCCAGTCATGCCTCTGTACCCTCTTCACCTCCAGTCTCACTGTACTAGGAATCAGAGCTGACTTCTACTGTGGACATTCTGCTGTGGACATTGGGTCCTATTTCAGGCTTGCATAGGTATAATAGATCACACAGAATAGCTAGCAAGGAATGAGGAAATGTCCAGGAATCGTGCATAGAAAAATGGCTGACATAATGATTGTAGTTGGTTTTTTTACTCTTTGCTCTTTGGGAGCCCATCACCCAGCTCCGAAATAAATATACAGAGACTTATTCTTACTTATGAATGTCCGGCCTTAGATTTGCTTGTTTCTAGCCAACTTTTCTTTCTCTTTTTTAAAAGCTTGTTTATTGAATCTTTGGGAGTTTTAGATCATGCACCCCAATTCTGTACACCTCCCATTCCCCCATAACCTCACTCACCCTGTTGCATCCCCCCACAAAAGAAAACAAAGTAAGCAAGCAAGCAAACAACAGAACAACAACAACCAAAAAAAAAAAAAACAATAAACCAAAACAGAAAACAGAAAAAAAGCCACACCAGAAAAATCTCTACTTCTCCTTCTCTTCTGACTTTCCATCACCCCTTCTTCCATCCTAATGGCACTGGAGGTTTTAGTGTGTCGTAGTACACCCCTTTGTCCCATGAGTTCATTGCAATGAGTCACTGGTCTTGTTCAAGGTTTTTAGTACACCATCCTCACTCCTCAACAGAGTTCTTCCAGGGTTTCCCGTGTCTTAGAGACACAGGAGCTTAGAGAGCTTTCAGGTATTGTTCCCCAGGACTTCATGAGATCCAGCAGGACCTAGATGGGGTAGATGCTACAGTGGGTCAACCCAAGGTCCAGGTGTGGGCCTGAGTGTTAGTCAGGCAGGGCAGAGGGAGCCACGGGGGCCACCTGCCTCAGGTATGGTGGGGAGTCAGCTCCCCTACATGCATGCTCTCAGTGTATGTTCATCCTTGACTGTAGAGAGACTCTCCCAAGTGCAGGGGTCAGCTTTTTTTGCTATAGTGGTCAGCAAAAGGCATGGCCAGCTTTCCCAGGGCAGTGAAGGGCAGGACGGGCTCTGTATAGCCCTACAATTTCATCTCACATGATTCCCAAGGCCTCCTGAGGTACCACTGGTCACAGATATCAATAGACACCCCAACTACAGCTGGACCATGAACACAGAAATGGACCCAAAAATGGCCCTTTGCAGCAGCTTAGGCTTAGATGACATCCTGGTTCTGGGTGGAAGGAATGGCCACTCAGGAGGGAGAGGCTCTGCTAGCTGTGTAGTCCCTGAACACCACCAAGTCCTCAAGTTCTGGTCCCAACCCTGGGCCTCTATGTGACTATTAGTGGTCATGCAGACCCCCAGCTGCAGTAAGACCATGGAACCCAACATGGTCCTTGGCAGCAGCTGGATCTGGATGTTACCATTGCTCCCAGCAATGGTGTGGCCCTGAGACAATAACTTGGCCCTTGATTATGGGTGTCTGCACAGTCTTTGATGGTAACAAGAGCATCGGACACCAGCACAGGCCCTGACTGCATTGGGGCCATGGACCTAGACATGGCCCTCAGCTGTAGCTCTGGCCCAGATTTTGCCTTGTCATTGAGTAGCAGTGCAGGTCACTCAGATGTGGATGCAGCTTGGTCCTCGGACACCAACCTGGACTGAGGTTAACTACTGTTCCTTAACTTAAATTATCCCATCTACCCTTTTGCCTCTGGGCTTTTAGCTTTTTTCTATTCTATAGTCCTTTCTTTCCTTCTTCCTGCATTGCTGGCTCTGTAGCTGGTTGGCTGGCCCCTGGCAACCTGCTCTCCTCCTTTTCTCGGTCCCTCCTTCCTCTCTCTTCTCTCTTTTTCTCCTTCTATTTATTCTTTTTTCCTGGCATCCCTGCCTATCCCTCCCCTGCCTAGCTATTGACCTTTCAGTTCGCAAAGTAACACAGCTTCACAGAGTTATACTAATGCAACATAAAGAATGCAGCACAACTTTGCATCATGAAACAAATGTTCCATAGCATAAACAACTGTAACACATCTATAGCTAATATTCCACAACAAATAAGAGCTCCATTAATACATTCCAGGGGGACAGATTTACGTAAAGAGGGCTAGCATTATTATCTTACGGGCCTTGAGAATACCTAAAAAGAAGCTCAAGTTTGGGGCAATAGAAGACATGAAAGTAATTAGATGAACCTGATGACATCACATTCTTCTTAAAAGATCAATTTCTTTCCTCATTTTCCTAAAGCAGAACTCAACCTCATCCTAGCTTACTCCAGAAATCTACCTACATGACTGGTTGAAATAATGGCTTGATGGGTGAAAAAGTGGGTATAAAATCAAAGTATTGTCATGCCTTATGATGGTTCCTCTGTTAGACTTGCCTCACTCCACAGACTGTCTTCAAGTTTTCCTGAATGACACCTAGTTGTCTAATTTCTTTTTCTTGCTCTTTGAAGCTAAAGCCCCAACCCCAAAAGGGAGTGGTCTGGCCTCCACTTCTTCAGCATTGCCTACTGAAATGAGCCACCACAACTGGCCTGTGTAACAGCTAGATGACTGGGTTCCAAACTCAACTGCATCTGAGAATAACCCAGAGTATCTATACATTCTTAAATTCTTGCTAGGACTCCTTATGGGAGATGTCATGCTCTAAGTAGTCACCCAAGGCCTCCAGGTAGTTATGAAATTAGACAGATTATGCAAAGGAAAGAGTGACTCTGGATATTGTCAGTAATACAAACCACAGAGAATTCTAAATTTGCGTCCATACACTGATGGGATTAGTGTATGATTAGGGTTCTTCTTATAAAAGTCCCATAGTTAAAAAAAAGTTTTATTTGTATTATTTTAAGTGTGTGTGCAATTCTTTTATCAATACAAATGAATAGGGACATGGGTATGACAAATGTCTAGGGTATAGGATACCTTGTCTGAGTATTCAATTTCTAATTTAACTAGTGCTGGGTTCAACTGATTATTCAGCTTCTTAATTCCTATGGTGATACAGCTCTTTTATTTTGCTCTTAGAGGACTAGATGAAGAATAAATTGGTATATAATTCAGTTATTCACTTAGGTCAAGACAGGTTAGTTTTTCAGATTGACCCCAGTAATATTTTAAGAGGGAACAACATTTGCTCTGGAAACTCAGATTTGTGGATATCTGGGACCTTCTCAACTCTCTCAATTGGCAGAAGGCATCAGAGAAAAGTGGGAAAAAGTAGGCATCTCTTACGATTTCAGTAATGATGTCTAGGTGATTATGGCTTGGTCCCTAGTAACTATTTTCTCCCCCATTCTCTCCCTTCTTCTTAGCTGGAGACTGCATTTGTTTAAGTGTTCACAATTCAGGTGGGGAGCACCTGCACACTGAATAATGAATGCTGGTATCCTCTTCTTCCTAGGGTAAGAATGGAGACTGACCTCAGCTGATTCCTCTAGTGTTTATTGGTAGTGGCATTTCCTGGTAGTGGGTTATTTCACTGATGATTGATGTGGGGGGGATCCAGCTCACTGTGGGTAGTACCGCTCTTGGATTAGTGGTTCTGGGTGTTACAAGAAAGCAGACTCAATAAGTCATGAGGAGCAAGCCAGTAAGCAGCGTTCCTTCATGGCCTCTGCATCAGTTCCTGCTTCTAAGTTCCTGCCATGAATTCCTTCCCTGACTTCCTTGGATGATAGACTACAAGCTATAAGATAAAAATAATCCTTTCCTCTCCAAGTTCCTTTTAGGCATGGTGTTTTATCACAGCAATAGAAACCTTAACTAAGAAGTATGGAGTCTTGCTATGTTGCTCAGGTTAGTCTTAAACTCCAGGATTCAGGGATCTTCCTGTGTCACTCTCCCAAGTAACTAGAACTGCAGGTATGTGCCAATGAACTCAATTTATACAATGTTTATGGCTACAATTTGTCTGCTTGTCTGTGCTCATGTGTAACCATAAAATTAAAAATCATAGTAGTTAAAGCCAGTAATGTAAATCAGTGGTACATTGTCTGCCTAGGAAGTGCAAGGCTCTCGACTCTGTACATCACACACACACACACACACACACACACTAAATAAATAAACAAACAAACAAACAAAAATAACCAACCAAAATCAAAACAACAGCAAACAAATAAAAAGCAGGAATTGGAAGAAAGAGGTAAAAGAAAGAACATGGGAGACAAATTTTAATATATCTGGATCCCAGAATCAGCTCTCTGCTTGACCATACACTTTTTGTGGTTTTGAACAATATATTTTATCTATTGGTCTCAGAGTCTCATCTGTAAAAGGGGGTTCATTTGCTTGTTTTTCATTTATCTCTTGACCTGGTTTGTGGGATAAAATTGGAACTGTATAGAGAAATGTGCCAGAGATGCTCAAGAACACTTATTGGTTACTGTGGTGGGACTGGGAAACCCTGAATGCAAAAACAAACATAGACAGCGAGGACCACAGCCATGGGCTTTCAGATGGGAGTAAGGGCTCCTTGGGAGTGGACTACAGATCATTTGTGTTATTTTATTGTGAAGACCGTGTATAAGAACGCAGGCTGAGCAAGCTTTGTGGAGCAAGCCAATAAGCAGCAGCCTGCATGGCCTCTGCATCAGCTCCTGCCTCCAGGTTCCTGCCCTGTTTGAGTTCCTGGTCTGACTTCCTCCAATGATAAACAGCAAATGAACCCCTTCCTCATCAACTTTTTTTTTTTTTTTTGGTCATGATGTTTCATTGCAGCCAAAGAAACCCTAGCTAAGACAGTGGGTTACTGTGGAGATGAAGGTTCTGGGTGATAGGACTGCACTAGAAAAAGCAGAGGCAGATATGTACAGGATACGATTCATGGGGTGGGTCAGCATGAGGCAGGGTCAAGCACACAGAGGCTGACAATGGCAAAGAAGTTGGCAAGTGAGACTGAGACCAGGTGTGGGAAAAGACTGGCAGGAGGGCTTGGCATGGTCCAAGTTATGATGAGCCCTAACTGTCCTTGGCCTCAGTGACAATTCTTGATTAGCTAACTACTTTGTATTGATTATTTGACTACCCTCTTTATGACACTTAGACACAGTTACGTTACCATGACCATGGTGTCATGTGTTAACCACTTATTTAAAGGCCTGTGACCTGGTCAGACTCTGTCATACTTGAGCAACCAGTTTGTGCTTTCAGTGGAAAACAAATCTTAATGGGTCACATACTGATAGGTATTCTTAGTGTCCCGTTTGGGCCTTTGCCATAAGGTACTCTAATAGCCTAGCTGCTAGCAGTTCTCAACCTGTGGGTCACAACCTCTTTTACAAACCTTTACCTCCCAAAATACTTCCATTACAATTCATAACAGTAGCAAAATTATACTTATGAAGTAGCAATGAAAATAATTTTATGATTGGGGGTCACCACAACATGAGGAACTGTATGTATTAAAGGTCACAGCATTAGGGTGAGAACCACTGTCTAGACCATCAACATGAGGAGCTGTATTAAAGGTCACAGCATTAGGAAGGGTGAAAGCCACTGTCTAGACCATCAACATGAGGAACTGTATTAAAGGTCACAGCATTAGGGTGAGAACCACTGTCTAGACCATCAACATGAGGAACTGTATTAAAGGTCACAGCATTAGGAAGGGTGAGAAACACTGTCTAGACCATCAACATGAGGAACTGTATTAAAGGTCCCAACATTAGGAAGGGTGAGAACCACTGTCTAGACCATCAACATGAGGAACTGTATTAAAGGATCACAGCATTAGGATGGGTGAGAACCACTGTCTAGACCATCGACATGAGGAACTGTATTAAAGGGTCACAGCATTAGGAAGGGTGAGAACCACTGTCTAGACCATCAGCATGAGGAACTGTATTAAAGGTCATAGCATTAGGAAGGGTGAGGACCATTGTCTAGACCATCAACATGAGGAACTGTATTAAAGGTCACAGCATTAGGAAGGGTGAGAACCACTGTCTAGATCATCAACATGAGGAACTGTATTAAAGGTCATAGCATTAGGAAGGGTGAGAACCACTGTCTAGACCATCAACATGAGGAACTGTATTAAAGGTCCCAGCATTAGGAAGGGTGAGAACCACTGTCTAGACCATCAACATGAGGAACTGTATTAAAGGTCCCAGCATTAGGAAGGGTGAGAACCACTGTCTAGACCATCAACATGAGGAACTGTATTAAAGGTCCCAGCATTAGGAAGGGTGAGAACCATTGCCCTAGCACGTGCCTGGTTCCACCACTCAACTGGTTCTCCAGGGCAGGTCATGTGGTGTATAATTGCTGTATCCCCAGAACCCGGTATACCGCAGGCCTCAATATTCTGGTCACGAAGGAAGGTAAACAGGTACAGATTCCCACCACAACCCTGGTAACTATTTCAACATGACTAAAATCACTGAATACTACAAAAGAGAAACAGTCATCCTTCCTCGGCTTTATGCTTTGTGTTTTTGTGTTAATAATAACCACAATAATAAAATCCACTTAGTCTGTATGAACAATTTGAGGAGGGATGGGATTTGAGGGATCCATAATTTGTTCTCGTAGATGCTGGGTTATCAGATGCATACAAGATTACATAAAAACATTGGGGTTTGTTATTGTTGCTTTCTTGTCACCACTTCCCAGCCAGCTCATGTTGGACATCTTGGCCTTGCCATTTTCTTTATTTTCCACTCTTGGCCAGGCAGCCAATTGCTTCATACTGCACAGTGGCTATTCGAGTGGCAGTGGGCAGATGGGGACATGGCTTCCCTCCCACACTTGTTCCAGCAGCACAAAGAGAATCAGTGATGATTCATCTCTACCTTCCTTGACCCTCTTTCCTGGCTCTCCACAGCTTAGAAACAAGGACCAGGAAAATGTGCCTAGAGTTAAAAGAGGCCATTTCCCTCCTGTCCCTTTATTCTCCACCCTAGGGGACGGGGCACAAGAGCTCGATGCAAAGTGGGACACGAGGTGAATAAAGGCAAGTCAGTGCTCCCTGGATTTCAGCAAGCCATTTGTTCCTTGAGTCCCCACAATAAATTTGTCAAGTTCAAATTCTCCTTATTTTAAAGATGAGCAGACAGGGGTTTGCAAAACAGGGGGCACTGTTAGTAAAGAGGATGTAGGATCTGAACTCAATGGACCTGCTCAAGAGCCGTGCTCGTAACCACAGTAATCCCACGCTGCCTATGGACAGGGTTTTTTGGTTTTAATCGGACTTTCTCCAGGCCACTCTGTGGGATGAATACTGACAAGGAAACTGAGACTCAGTGCCCCTCTTACCAACCTGTTCTACGGAAGGACAACAGTGTAATGAGCTTAGTTCTAGTGCTACTGTGGCCTCTGCCCTCCTCCTTCTTGCTGGCCCCTGCTAACCCATTCACCTCGATTTTCTCCTCAACAGAATAACAGCATAGATGGGAAGCATGGCGTGTTACAAAGAATACGCTCTCATTTGCATTTTATTTTTTCATAATGAAGTAATTTTTTCCTCATGATGCTTTAAGCTATGAGGATGATCTAAAGCCAAAAAAGAAAAATAGCAATAACAAAAGCTGTGAAGAAGAAAATAAAACTAATTCCTAAGTCTACCACTTATGGTCTCTATCAACATTTCAACAGTTTGAAATATATCCTTGTTGTCACTCTCTCTCTCTCCCTCTCTCTCTGTCTCTCTCTGTCTGTCTTTGTGTATACACTGCTATTTCCTTTGAAAGTTTTTATAAGGATGTATTAATTATCATAGTAGTTTCAGTATGACATTTTCAGAAATTATATAATGTATTTTGAGCACATTTATTCCTATTCCCTTCTTTGTTCTCCTCCCAATCCTACTGATTCCCTTTCTGTCCCTACTTATGTGCTTCCCTGTTTTGTTTTTGATAGCCCAGTGAGTTTAGTCAGAGTCGCGTATAGGATCATGGTACCAAGTTATTTACAAGAGCATGGGCAAGTTACCAGTGGCTACACCACTGAAGAAAATATGGGGAACGTTTTTCAAATGTGGGTATTTTTTGTTAATAAATTTTATTTAAATTAGAAACATTTTTATTTTCCATATCAATCCCAGTTCCCTCTCCCTCCCATCCTCCCGTGCTCCCCACCAACCCCCCATCCCATTCCCCATCCACTCCCCAGGGAGGGTGAGGCCATCCAGGAGGGATCATCCAAATCTGTCAAGTCATTTTGGGTAGGGCCTAGGCCCTCCCCCATGTCTCTAGGCTGAAAGAGTATCCCTCCATGGGGAATGTGCTCCCGAAGTCCATTTGTGCACTAGGGATGCTTCCTGGTTCCACTGCCAGAGAGGCGCCATAGACTGCGCAGTATTGCACAATGAATAGTGCATTGGACTTCTAGACAAATGTGAATTTTTTAATTGACGAATTTTATATGTGCATGTAATAGGTTGTGATCAGGTCTATCCCCATCCCCTAGAAATGAGAATGTGTGACTCATAATGTTTCCTAAAATGCCCTTCAATTTTTATCATACATGTGTTATACATTTGTTCTTATAACAATCCCATCTTATAGGCTAATTATCCTTTCATAGGCTCAAAGGAAATTAAGACGTGGAGAGGCTAAGTAACTTGGCCATGGTCATGTAACTACTCCCCAGGAGAGCCAGAATTTGAAGCAAGATTTGTCTTCCCCTAAAACCCATGGCTTCCCTATGAAAACTTCAGTCGTTAGGAAATAATATTTCATCATATCATGATGCTGACGTGAGGCAAGCTGCAGTACTGGTACCCTCATCATTTGTGTTTTTCAAATGATGCTAGCTGCTAGGCTGCCTACTTTTAGGGGCAGTCACCTAAGCATTCAGGAGAAAAGTTGTTCTGGCCCTTTAAATCACTGTGAACCTGCCTCTAAAGTTGCTTTTAGTTGCTGACAAGGCCAAGCAGGAAAACTTCTAAGGTGACCTAGAAGTGACCTATGCATCAGCTAAACTTGAGAGTCATTCTGCCCCACCCTTTTAGGTGACCTAGAAGTGAACTTTGCTCATTATAATACTAAGTTCTCTTTTGAGGGCCAGTCCTATCTCTTATTTTTTTTGAACACAGTGACGATGTTCAAAATGAGGCAGCATGACTCTGAACTGAGCATGTGCAAGACTGTGCCCCTTTCTCTGTGTGATAGCAACAGTGTGTCCTGAGTGAATGTGTGACTTTCTCCTACAAAAGCCCCTTGCTTTGTTTGTTCGGAGGGACACTGTTTTGGGAACTGTCCCCAGTGCTCTTGTTATACCCTGCGTGAAATAAATTTCACTCATTTATCTGCTGGCTGTGCTTATCGTCACTTTTGCTGTCACCAGGAGCAGGGCTCTGTGTACTGGGTTTTAACAGTAATTAAAGCATCGTTGAGGCGCCTATTTCAAACAACGGAGAATGAGCCGGTGTCCCTGTGTCCATAGAGTTTTGTATCCTGATGAGTAAGGCAGGAATAAAGTGGTCGGGAATGAATGTGTCATTTATATAGCTTGACGTGGCAGAAACTGATGAAGGAAAAGGGAGCTATCTTGTTCTTTCCAAAAAGAAAAGGAAAGCAGGACCTAGCGACGTAGCTCAGTGGGTAGAGTGCTCGCATGGAGTCCTAGATTTCATCTCCAGCACTGGGTATAGCAGGAGTTGCAGCATGCAATAATAATCTCAACACTGGGTCAGCGGTGGCAGGAGCCCAAGATCACCCTCAGCAACACAGGCAGGCAGTTCTTTTGAGGAACTGGTACAGCAGCGAGCTGAATGGCTTGAGGCAGCTTAGCTGTCCGTAGGGAAAGGGTTACAAGAGGATGGAACAGATAGTACAAGGACCCCGAGGCAGGAGCACTGGCAGCACAAGCATAGCAAGGAGGCAGTGTCCCTTGAATGCAGCCTGTACAGGGAAGGGCAGCAAGCGGTAGATGGTGATGGAGAGGCAGCCAGGGAACTAGGTCAGGCAGGGCCCTGCAGGCTACTGTAGGCCTTTTGATTTTATTCCAAGTATAACTTAGGGATTTGAACAGAGGAGTGACTTGACCTCATTTTTCCTATGAGAAATTCCATCTTGCTGCAAACTGGACAGCATAATAGTAGAAGGCAGGAGAGCAGGGATGAGTTATGCAGTGTCGGGAAAAGGTGCCAATCACTCAGGGAAACAGGCAAGCCAATTTAACAAATGACTGGAACTCGTAGCCAATACACAAAGCATCACGCTGCCCTGGTTGAGCTCAGGGTGGAGTGACAGGACTCACCAAGATGGCTTGGGACGCAGCTGCAGTACAAATATTTACCACAAACTCCGGAAACTGAACTGAGACAGTTTCCCTTGGCCTCTGTCAGGTGTGGGTTCAGGCTTCCCAAAGATGGCTTGATTTGGGTAACAGCCGTGAAGGCAGAAGAGGAGGCAGGTGGGGAAGAAGAGGAACGAGGAGGGATGGGCATTCTTAGTAGACACATGAGGAGGCACCTGCTATTTAGAAATGCCTGTTCATTGGTGTATGCCACATCTGCTTGCAGGTCACTATGAGCAAACAAGTCAAGGCAGCAAATCCAGATGCACTCTGTTTATTTTTTTAACTTTTAGAATGAGGTGGGGGGGGAGGGCATGCGCGCATACAAGTCAGAGGACACCATCTAAATGTAAGTTCTCTTCCTCTATCGCATGGGTCCCAGGAACTGAACTCAAGTTGTCAGGCCTGGCAGCAAGCACCTTTACCGACTGGGCCATCTCACTGGCCTGATGCATTTATGTTTGAAACGGGGTCTTTGTAACCTATGCCACTCAAACTCACACTCGTGGCTTAGATATGTGGGATTATAAGAGTTCTCCGCCATGTCTAGAAATAGTTTTACTTTAATTCCTAGTACAAAAACTATAACCTATTAGAAGGCTCAAAATCACAAACTACTATGTGGGCCTGGAAAGCTTAAAAAATTTTAATCGTGTGTGTGTGTGTGTGTGTGTGTGTGTGTGTGTGTGTGTGTGTGTGTGTGTATGATACCCACGGAAGCCGCAGGCATTGGATCCCCAGGAGGTGGAGTTTTAGTTGTATGCTGCCCAATGTGGGTACTCAGAACTGAACATAGGTATTCTACAAAAACAGTATGGCTATCTCTCTCACCAGGACAACTTTTCCTATAAAAGATTAAATATAAATATCCTAGACCTTGTGAACCATGTACAACTCTTTTTGCAATTATTTATCATTGCCATTATTGTATACAATCAATGATGGGAAATATGTAATTTTGTATGGCATGTTTCAATAAATCTGTATTTATAAAAACCTTTTGGTATTCTAGAAGATTGTGGATCCATGAAGCAATTCTTTTTAGGGTGTCTTTGACTTTTGCAGTGCAGTTCTGACTGGGTTTTCTGCAAATACCCAAAGAAGGTGATGTTCTAAAGCGCTTTAATCACTACAGTGCTTAAAATAAATGCAACATAATTTAAATTTCCCTTTTAGTTTTATAAAGAAATGATAAGTAATGTGACATTCTGTACATAACGAGATGAAGTGTGCTGACTAGCACAGGCATGCTTATTGAAGGAGACGGTGGGTGGTCTTAGAGCAGACACTGTGACCATGACAGTTACTAAGGGACAGGTAGCATGCATCGCATGGGTACACTGGACAAAGAGACAGTTCACTTCCAAGCAGGACTCAGCATGAGAGTTCATCACCGTATTCAGAACACTGTATAATTGAGAATTTATAAGTTACTTGTTTGGGGAAGTTTCCATATAATGTTTTTTGGACCTTAGAATATTTTTATACCATCCTAAGAAGCATGAACATAATGCAGTAAGGTATTTTAAGACCATATCCATGCAATGTTATGAGAATGTATTGTTAGAACTGTTGTACTTTATCATTAGTTACTAGTGTTCACTTCTTTTTAAAGATTTTATTCATTTTCCTGTGCAGAAGTGTTTTGCCCATCTGTATGCCACAAGAGGCCCACAGAAAATTCCCTGGAACTCAGTGACAGACGGTTGTGAGCCACCATATGAGGCTTGAAAACCAGAGCAGCAGCACTCTTAACCACTGAGCCATGTATCCAGTGCCTACTGTTAATTTCTCACTGTGTCTAACTTAGAAATCCAGCTTAACCACAGCTATTCAGGTATGGATTCAGGGTTCAGGACTGTACAGTTTCAGGCATTCACAGGAATGCTATAGGCATGTAGTAGCACAACCAGCTTAGTATTTGGACCCTTTCTATAGAACTACTGAACTCAATCACAAATTAATTTCTAAGTACCAGGATGCTTTCAGCTTAATGTTTTCATCATATATTCAATAATGACTTTTAGATTTATACATATTCATATAATCAGGAAAATCCAGGGTTTTGTTGAGATGGAAAATAATGCTAATCTTATACGATACTGTAGAATAGCAATTTATATTATGTTTCATTACCAATAAAAAAAATACACAGTGATACAGTCGGTTGTGTGGCCATCCCTGAAACTTTGCAGGGATCTATACCTTACACAATGCCTATTGCAGGGACTGACCACCTGGTCTGCAGTCATGTCATCCAGTCTGTGGAAGACTCCGGTCTCAAACATTTCTGAAGATGACTGATGACAACACAAAGTCAGATTTACGGTGAAAGATGGCAATGTGGCACCTTTATGTCAAGACAGGATTATGAATACTTATAAAAAAGAGCCCAGGCCGAGGTGCTAGCATGTCCTAACTAAAATACCAGTCACTGTAAAGTACAGAAATCAGAAGTTTTTCTCTTTTCCGTTTAATCTGATGCCCCCACCTAGTCCCTGGAAGTGTTTTTCTCTCTCTTTGTCCTCACATTATAGTTTCAGTGTCATTTCAAATGAATTTCACTAAACTATACTGTTGGAGTAATGCCACTCCAATAATGGCTACATATAAATTAAGTACATACATAACTTTCAATTAAGGTACACAAATGAAAACAAATATTCACTGTGCATTGTTGATGATTTCAAGGCACTAATTCCTTCAGTTCTTAACCCAATTACAACAAAACTCAGTTGTGACCACAAAACGGCGGGCTCTGCAAAGGCCAGCTCCTGCTCCTGAAATAGATGGCTAGATTCATACTGGGTTAGGTATTGATTAGTTGCCATAGTTTATTTGTCATTTTCCTCTTAATTTCATCCTAGAGCATCACCCTTGGCTAAATGTCTTGAATGTCATCACTTGATCAGACATGCTGTCAGTTCCAACATTTCCAGGGACTTGATTCCCACAAATAACGGATTTGCCTTTTCTCACATTGGTCATCTACTTGACCAATGACTTTGTAGTGGAGATATTGTCTCTGTTGCCCTCCTGTAATTCTTTACTGAGCAAAGGAAGATTAGATTTAGGAAATTTGAAAGAATTCATTTAGGATAGGATGAGATCTTTCAACAAGGACAAATCTCCAAAACATGGATCCTGGTTGTCACTTACACTTTGTCGCTTGCAGTTTTCATTCATTGAAGCATCCCAAGAGGTCATCAAGTATTAGCTTAATTTTTCTGGAGTGTAAACAGACTATGTGATTTGTCTAAGCTCTTAGAAATAGAAAGACCCGAACAAAGACATTCATGTTTAAGTCTTCACTCTTCAACTAGGCAACACACTGTCTCTTGGTTGAATTTTAGAGGGTCTGTATCTTAGTTTTTGTTTACTAACATTTTGTTATTTCAATTAATTTTGAGACAGTATCTCATGTATCCCAGGCTGACCCAAAACTTATTATGAAGCTGAGGATGACCTTGACCTCCACTTACATCCTGAGTGCTGAAATGTGAGTGGAAATCTGCATGTGCAGTTGTGGGAATCAAAGCCAGGGCTTAGTGCATGTCCAGAAAGCATTCTGCGGACTAAGCTACACCTCCAACCACCTGCACTTCTTTTTAAAGCACTATTATTATATTCCTTGTAGTTTCTTTAAAGTGTTAATACAGTTACATTCAGCTGATTAAACGAAGGTTTTTTTTTTTAATTTTGAGAAAGACTTCACCTTCATAAAATAATGAAAATGTAAAAACTACCCTAGCTTTTAGTCTCATTTCTCATGTAGCATTTTCATGTAACCAGTCTCAACTGATGCAGACAATGTATGGGTGAAATAAAGTTAGGAAACGACAGCTCTAATCACAAGTAATGTTACACGTAAGTAGTAAGGCTACTCTCTTCCTGTTAGCTATCTCCTCCCACCAGACAAAAGTTGATTCAGAATGCTTTATGGACTCAACTTTACTACACTTGTGAAAATTACAGTTTTAAATGTGCAAAATTCTTCTGAATTGCTTTGGAGTACATTTAGTCTCTATGCTTCTGCACATAAAAGGGATTGTGTAGGTTGGAGCCTGGTCATCCATGAGATCGCACTTTGTGTCTGCCAGCAATCATGAAAAGCCACCCATATGCCATCTCCATTGTTCTTTTCTTTCCTTTTCCCATTGAATAACTACACGATATTCTTTGGTTCCTACCTCTCAAGCCATCCTCCACACATACTTCAGAAGTCAGTAGTTCATGTGAACACAAGTAAAATCTGGTCAAAAGTAGCAGCTCTGGGGTGACAGAGGGAAGAAATGAGTGGACATGTCCCTAAAAGAAAGAATGGAATTGGTGAAAACTGCTCTTGAACAAGACAGCCATTTAAAGTTTCTGGAATTTGTCCTGAGAACATACAGGAGCTGAAGAATGTGTTATTCAAAGGAAAAATCTTCTCAAGCTCATCTATAACAAGAAGAGTCTGTGACTTTTCTGGTCCTTCTTACCCAATGACCAAGCTCAACATGTTGTAACGTGCTGGACATTGGGAGGCTGTGGCATGTGGATGAGGCACAGAGGATGTAGCTCCCAAGAGATGTGGCATCTCACAAAGAGCAATTAGTCCTAGTAGTTCTCATTGTCTCTTACTCCAAATTATAGAAGCTGAATTCCTAGCTAGGTACAGCTGAGTAGTGAGGCGTGCCATCCTGCTACCCAGCCCACGTGTGTATGGAACGGTCTTGGCTCGGCTGTCAACAGCTGAGAATACTCGAGTGTTGTCAGGTGTTTTTCACTCTTTTGCACTTTGCTCTTTTGGGGAGCCCACTACCTAGCTCCCAAATAAATATACATGGAGACTTAACTCTTATTTATGAATGGCAGACCATAACTTGGCTTATTTCTAGCCAGCTTTTCTTAACTTAAATTCTCTCATCTATCTTTTGCCTCTGAGGTTTTAGCTTTCTCCCATATGCAGTTCTTTACTTCTTACTCCATAGCTTGCTATGTGGCTGGCTGGCTTGCCCCTGGAGTCCCCCTCTTCCTCTCACTCCTAGATCTTTCCCCCCAAGATTCCCCCTCCTCTTCATTCTCTCTGCCTGCCAGCCCTGCCTATTCTTCCTTCTGACTTGCTGTTGCCCATTCAGCTCTTTATTAGACCAATCAGGTGTTTTAGACAGGCACAGTAACACAGCTTCACAGAGTTAAACAAATGCAGCATAAAAGAACATAACACATCTTTGTATTATTAAACAAATGTTCCACAGCACTCCAATTCTGATTGTTTTCATCCCAGTTAGCTTGTGACATGGATGTTATACCCCAGGGGAAGCAATTCAGAAGGCCAGAGGCTCCCATCCTTAGCCAAAGGTTTAAGAGGCTCAAAGTGTTCCTTTAAGGGGAAAGTCATAACAACAAATAGCTTTCTCCAAAATGTTCAAAATTCACTGTCTCTGGAGTGATTTCAGTAACAGAGGCTTCAGTTGTATGGCATGTAAATTATATATCAGTAACTTGTTATTCTAAAAAAAAAAAAATACAAGGAAGATCACTTGTCTCCATTCATAAGCAATTTGGAAACACAACTGCTATTCTTTTGTATAGTTTCTTTAAGGTTCCTCTATAAAAGTATGGAGATTTGAATGGTGACCAATAAGAGAGTGGTGATTATTCTATGTGAGAACAACAGACCACAATATCCCTCATGAACATTGATTCAAAAATACTCAATAAAATACTGGCAAATCGAATCCAAGAACACTTCAGAGAAATCACCATGACCAAGTAGGCTTCATCCCTGGATTACAGGGATGGTTCAACATACGAAAATCTATCAATGTGATCCACCATATAAACAAACTGAAAAAGAAAAACCACATGATCATCTCACTAGATGCTTGAAAAGCCTTTGAAAAAATTCAGTACCCTTTCATGATAAAGGTCTTGGAGAGATCAGGGATAACAAGAAAATATCTAAGCATAATAAAAGCAATATACAGTAAACCAACAGCTAACATCAAACTGAATGGAGATAAGCTTAAGACAATTCCTCTAAAATCAGAAACAAGACAATGCTGCTCTCTCTCTCCATATCTCTTCAATATTGAAGTTATATCTAAGGATATAAGACAACAAAAGGAGATCAAGGAGATACAAATTGGAAAGTAAGAAGTCAAACTGTCACTACTAGCAGATGATAAACACCTTCACCAAGCTAGCAGGATACAAGGTATACTCAAAAAAATCCAAACAAGTGAAAGACCTATATAGCAAGAACTTTTTGTCTTTAAAGAAACTTCAAGTACAATACCAGAAAATAGAAAGATCTCCCATGCTCTTGGATAGGTAGGATAAACATAGTAAAAATGGCAATCTTGCCAAAAGCAATCTACAGATTCAATGGAATCCCCATTAAAATCCCAGCACAATTCTTCACTGACCTTGAAAGGATAATACTCAACTTTATATGAAAAACAAAAGACCCAGGATAGCTGAAACAACCCTGTACAATAAAGGAACTTCGGGAGGCATCACTATCCCTGACTTCAAGCTCTACTATAGAGCGATAGTCCTGAAAACAGCCTGGTATTGGCACAAAAATAGACAGGTAGACAAATGGAATTGAATCAAAAATCCTGATATTAAGCCACACAGCTGCGAACACCTGATTTTTGACAAAACAGCTAAAAGTATACAATGGGAGGAGGAAGCATCTTCAACAAATGGTGCTGGCACAATTGGATGATGGTGTGTAGAAGACTGAAGATAGACCCATGTCTATTGCCACACATAAAACTCAATTCCAAACGGATCAAAGACCTCAACATAAATCCAGCCACACTGAACCTCTTAGAAGAGAAAGTAGGAGGTACCCTTGAACAAACTGGTACCAGAGAATGCTTCCTGAACATAACTCCAGTAGCACAGACACTGAGATCAACAATTAATAAATGGGACCTCCTCAAACTGAGAAGCTTCTGTAAGGCAAAGGACATAGCTGACAAGACCAAACAGCAGCCCATAGACGGGGAAAAGATCTTCACCAATCCTACATCTGACAGAGGGCTCATCTCCAAAATATACAAAGAACTCAAGAAACTGGTCACCAAAACACCAAATAACCCTATTAAAAATGAGGTACAGAACTGAAGAGAGAATTCTCAATAAAGAACGTCAACTAGAATCCAGATGCAGACGGAGAGGACAAGACCAGGTTGCAGAAACACATAGAGACAGCTGACCTGAACAAGGAGGAACTAACAGGCCCCCAGACTGATAGCTGGGAAGCCAGCATGGGACTGATGCAAACCCCCTGAATATGGGTCTCAGCCAGAAGGACTGAGCAGTCTAAGGGACCTCAGATAGTGGAGCCAGGATGTATTCCTGGTGCACAAAAAGACCTTGCGAACACATCCCCCATGGAGGAATAACTGCCTTAACCCAGAGACAGGAGAGAAGTCCTAGTCCCTACTTCACATGACCTGTCATACCTACATGACCCCAACTGGATGGCATTCCCCTACATGGGAATTGGGGTGGGGGGATGGGAGGGGAGGGTGGTTAGAGTGCATGTGAGGGGGCAGAGAGGGTAAAAGGGAGGGAAGGAGGGAGGGAGGGAGGAAGAGAAGGAGGGAGGGAGAGGGAACTGGGATCGACATGTAAAATAATAAATTAAATAAAAAAATAAAAAAAAGAAAATCAAAAAGGCTGAAAGACACATTCTTGGCTATCAGGGAAATGCAAATGAAACCAACTTTGAGATACCATCTTACCTCTGCCAGAATGGCTAAAATTAGAAACACCAATGATGACTTATGTTGGAGAGGATGTGGAGAAAGGGGAACACTCCTCCTCTGATGGTGTGAGTGCAAACTCATACAGCCATTTTGGAGATCAGTGTGGCGATTCCTCAGGAAAATGGGAATTAGTTTACCACAAGACCAGAAAATCTCCCTCCTAGGCATATACCCAAATGATCCACATCCATGCAACAAAGACATCTGTTCAACTATGTTCATAGCAGCACTATTTGTAATAGCAAGAACTTGGAAGCAACCTAGATGCCCTTCAACTGAAGAATGGATAAAGAAGATGTGGCACATTTACACACACAAGGAGTACTACTCTGCTGAAAAAAAAAAAAAACAAAACGAAACAAAATAATGGAATCTTGAAATTCGCAGGCAAATGGATGAAACTTGAAGAAACCATCCTGAATGAGGAAACCTGGTCACAAAAAGAGGAACATGGTATGTACTCACTCATATATGGATTTTAGACACAGAGCAAAGGATCACCAGCCTATAAGTCACACTGCCAGAGAAACTAGGATACAAGGAGGATTCTCCAAGTCTCATATAAAGTCTCTCACAGAAGGGGAAAGGGACAAGATCTCCTGAGCATATTGGGAGTGGGGGAGGGGTGGAGAGACAGTGAGTGGAGAGCGAGCTCTGAGAAAGAGAAGGGGAGGAGAGGAGAGTATGTGGGACTAGGAAGATTGAATCAGGGGAGGAATAGATGAGAGAGAAAGAGAGAGAGACAGAAACAGACACAGAGAGACACAGAGAAAGAGAGAGAGAGAGACAGAGACAGAGAGACCATACAAGAGGGAGTCATTTTAGGTTTGAAGAGAAAACTGACTTTAGAGAAATGTTCAAAAACCTACAAGACTGACTCCAACTAACAATTTAAGCAACAGTGGAAAGGCTACCATAAATGCCCTTCCCTGATAATGAGATTGATGACTAACTTCCACCATCATGGAGCCCTCATCTAGTAGCTGATGGAGACAGAAGCCAACACCCACAGCTAAACACTGAGCAGGACTGGAATCCAGATGCAGAGAGGAAGGACAAGACCAGGCTCCAGAAACCCACAGAGACAGCTGACCTGAACAAGGAGGAGCTAATGGGCCCCCAGACTGATAGCTGGGAATCCAGCACGGGACTAACTCAGATCTCCTGAACATGGTTCTCAGTTAGAAGGCTTGGGCATTCTAAGGGACCTCTGACAGTGGAACCAGGATGTATCCCTGGTGCACAAAAGAACTTTGGGTGCACATTCCCCATGGAGGGATACTCCCTTAACCTAGAGGCAGGAGAGAAGTCCTAGTCCCTACTCCAAATGACTTGACAGATTTAGATGACCCCTCTTGGAGGGCATCAACCTACATTGTGGAGTCGGGGGAGGAATGGGTGGTTGGGGGGCATGGGAGGGTGGGAGACAGTGAGGGAGAGGGAACTGGGATTAATATGTAAAATAAAAAATAAATTAAAAAAAAGAAAACTCAGCATAGATTCTTTCATGTCCCTTAGCCATACAGCCAATCAACCCATCAATCTCTCTCCCAAGCAACTCTGCTCTCTCTCTCTGCTGTCTTTTACTTAACTTTCTGAGCAATTTCTTGTTCCTCCCATATACTCTAAATCATCTCTTTGTTACTTATAATACTTAATATAATGTCAATGTTAAAGAAATGGTTGGTATGCTATGTGCTATGTTCTTCACAGAAAACTGACAAGAAAACAAGCTTGCACATGCTCGGTACATATATTATTATTTCAGGTGTTTTAATTTGTGTCTCATTAAATCTATGAATGTACTGTCAGGGCAACTTTCCAGTTGACATTTAGTTGATGTTTACTGAAATTAAACATCCTAACTTGACACTTGATGATTTATCTTGCAATTGATTTGGTTTTCTCCTACTGGGATTTTCATGCTATATTTTAAATTTCCATTTCATTTTTTTCCAGAGCCAAATTTTCCTTCCATCCTGAGAGCCCAGGTCCTTACATAGGCTTTGGCAGAGTTTATGGGGCAGTATCAACAGGTCTAAGTTAGGGTGGAGGTATTAGGTCCTTCTAGGCTTCATGAAATCATATCCTCACCATCTTGCTGCGACTGGCACACCTAACATACTTATTCCTTCACCCAGAGTTAAGGAAGCACATAAATGTCAAAGATATTCTCCTGGATGCATGGATGGATGGATGGATATGTGTGTGTGTGTACATACATAAATGTACACACACACACACACACACACACACACACATATCTTGATTGGCCTAGAACAAGGAGGTAATCTTCCTGCCTACCATGCATGATCTGGGATTATAGGTATATGCTACCACACCTACCTTGTGTGATGAATTTCTTGTGTGTGTGTGTGTTTGTGCTCTGTATGTGAATGCCATGGAACATATGTGAAAGTCAAGGAACAAAATCCTTGAGTGTTGGTTTATCTCTTGCCACCTTGTTTGAGCCGGGGTTTCTTTGCTGTTCATCACCATAGGCTAGCTGGTGTAAGAGCTCCTGGGGATTCTCCCGTCTCTGCTTTCATCTTGCCATAGGACCACTGGTATTACAGACTCATGTTATCATGCCCAGTGTCTTAGTGTTCTGTGGCTATAACGAGACACCATGACCAAGGCAACTTATAAAAGAAAGCACTTGAGGCTGGAGAGATGGATCAGCAGTTAAAAGCACTGGCTGCTCCTCCAGAAGATCCAGGTTCAATTCTTAGCACCCACATTGCAGCTCAAAACCATCTGCAACTCCAGTTCTAGAGGATCTGACTCCTTCACACAGACCTACATGCCAGCAACAAGTCCCAAAGCACATACAATAAAAATAAACAAATCTTTTAAAGAGTTCAAAAGGATCTCTTTAACAAAAGAAAGCATCTAATTGGGGGCTTGCTTACAGTTTCACCAGGTTAGTCTATGGTCATCATGTATGGAAGCATGCTAGCAGGCAGGCAGGCAGGCATGGTAGTAGGATAGGAGCTGAGAGCTCCATCTGATCCATAAGTCACTGTCATAGAAAGTCAGACTGGGTCTGGGGTGGGCTTTTTTAACCTCAAAGCCGACCCCTAGTAACATATCTTCTCCTACAAGGCCATACTTCCTAATCCTTCCTAAATAGTTCACCAACTGGAAATTAAACACTCGAATATATGAACTATGGGGGGGGGAGGCATTCTTATTCACACTACCATACCTAGCTTTACATAGGTTCTAAGGATTTGAATTCAGGTCCTCTCAGTCCCATTGCAAAGTCTTTTATTCACTAAGCTATCTCCCCAGCCTGAACAATGAACTTCTTAACCATCTTGTCCACAGACAGGCATGGATCAGCTACAATTCATGGACACGCAAGGCCTGTGGCCCTTTCTGGCAACCACTTCCTCTTTTGGTCACATTGGAAAAGAAAGCCTAGAAAACCTCATTGTGTATTTTTTATACCATTGTTGTTTTCATTTACTCATCTGTTGCTTTACTAACTGGTGTCAGCTCCCAGAAGAAAAGTGCAGAACTCATTTTGGTGGATAGTGAGTCATTGATGGAGAACTTGCCCAAATTGCATGGTGGAAAGCATTCTCTATGAAGGCGAATAGTTGTGAAAGGAGGGGCTATGTTAGGCTGTACTCAGCGTCATCCCTATAACCCTTGGAGTATGGAGACACCAGCACTGCTGGCCTAGCAGAAGTCTTCCTCCTGCCCTATGCAATATGATAGAGCCCAGGGGTTCCTGGGTCACCCAGGCAAAAATAAGGATAGTCAAATTACAGCGGAGTCTAGTCAGTTTCACAGAAAGCTTCAAGAAGACATTGTATATGTTGTGATTACCAGAGAGCTAGTAACATAGACAGAATCTAGAGAAAGAAGTAAAAATTGCCCCAGAAGCTTATGCTGAGAAGCAGACAGGTCTGTCACTGTGGACAAAAATTAAAATAAAGTAAATGCTCTGTTTGTCTCAATGCAATTACAGAGAAAGATCTGAGCCTCACTGTGTTCAGAGAGGAATTTAAACTCAAGGATGTCAAAGGTTGTCGGGAACTATTCCTGTCACCCATTATCCAACAAGTATGTTCAAACTTCTGACATTGCAATATGTTGGTATCATCTAATCAAGTTACAGGGGGAAATAATCTCACACAGTTCTAAGTAAGTTTATAACACACTTTGTCAGTCACAGGAGGACCATAGGTGGACATGCTGGGTAGAAGTTCTAAATCTCCTATCAGTCTCTAAACTGAAGGTTGAATGAAATGACTTTTACTTGGAAATTTTCATGAGAATTGCTGTGATGACCAGAGATTCTACAGCAGTTCTCACACTTCCTAATACTCTGACCCTTTAATACATTTCCTCATGTTGATGGTCTAGACAGTGGTTCTTACCCTTCCTAATGCTGTTACCTTTAATACAGTTCCTCATGTTGATGGTCTAGAATAGTGGTTCTCACCCTTCCTAATGCTGGGACCTTTAATACAGTTCCTCATGTTGATGGTCTAGACAGTGGTTCTCACCCTTCCTAATGCTGTGACCTTTAATACAGTTCCTCGTGTCATGGTGACACCCAATCATAAAATTATATTCATTGCTCCTTCATAACTATAATTTTGCTACTGTTGTAAACTGTAACATAAATATATGATTATCTGTCCTGAAGGGGTTATGACTACAGGTTGAGAAACAGTGCTCTAGAAGGTAGAGTTAACACTAATGCTGGGTTTTGTATCCCTCAAACAAAAGTGCACCTATGGTGGTATATCCCCGTGATACCAGAACTTGGGAGATGAAGGCAAGAGGATCAAGAGTTCAAGTCCAGACCCATCTACAGAGCAGGTTGGAGACCAGCCTGGGTTACATGTGCCTCTGTCTCAGAAAAGAAACAAATGTACACTAACAGTTGTTTAATTTTTCCTATGGATGAATTACCATGCTAGGTACTTTACATGACCTTTTTATGTTAATCCTTGATATGACTCAATGAAACCCTATTTTCCAAATAAATTAATATTGGCATCTAAAGAGCTAAAGCCTTACCCAGGGTCACCTGATACAATGAATATGCCATCTCTGGATTACTTCAAATCACATGTCCTTACTTAACACTTCACATGTCCCCTCCTAGTTACTGGATGCTTGAGAGAAAAGTGTCTAGCCACAGGAGGTCTGCAGCCTCCATATGCTATAGCCTCAGTGTTCTAGAAGATTGTGGATCCATAAAAAAAAATGTTTTTAAGGTGTCTTTGACTTTTTCAATGTAGTTCTGACTGGGTTTTCTGCTAATGCCAAGAGGGGAGTGTTCTAAAGTGTTTTAATCACTACAGTGCTTAAATATAAATACAACATCATTTCAATAACCCCCCTATATATCTAAATAGTGAGACACTGATGCAGTCATGGAGTGTGTTACACTGGATGTGCATTTAGGTGTTTACCAAATCCATTGAATTATAAGTCAAACACCAAATGGAGGGGCTTATTAGGTAAGCATAGCTAAAATGCATAGTTTTCCCAAAAGCCTGCTGGTGGTGAATCTCCATAAAGACATGTGAAGGATGTCACTAATTCTTAGTTTGTGGAATTTATACCTCAAAACATTGTTTGGGGAGTCTATACTTGGGCAGTGTTCCAGGATGAGTATTGGGAGAGGGAAGGATGTTCCAAACCCATACCTGTTCAGCTAAATGGAGATATCATTAGCAACAAGAAGTAAGTGATCATGGCTTCTCTCGTTTTTCATAAATTACACTAAATAACCATAATGCTGCAATTTAGTGGTCCAAAGTTCATTCTATTCAGCAGGCCATCCATAGTCAACAGTTTAAAGAAAAGGGACCTGCTGAGAAAATAGTGGTCTAATCAGATGCCATAAAATCGAGCTGATGAGAGGAGTCCCATTTCTTTTTTTGTAAGGGGATTCTAATGAAGCAATGTTCGCAGAGGATTCATAACTTTGGACCCCCCCATTTCATTATTCAGGTCAGCTGCACCCAGTTCCAAATTAGGTGGGGAGGCTAATCCCGCAAGCCATTCATTTGTAGACATGCTAGATTGTGAAGGAAACTTATTAAATCCCAATTTCCTAGCTGCCTAGTTATATACCTGGTCGTGGTTCCTATATGGATCAGGAGAAAGCTTTGGCAGGGAAGCAAACGGAAGGGAACACTCATCAGATGAGAAGTGCTGAAGCATGGTGCCTCACAACTAAAGCATCAGATGCTGTAAGTGGGAGACAAGAGGGCTCCATTTGTGTATCACACAACAGCTCTCACAATACAGTAAACGCCTACAGAAGCTTGGGTGGGCAAACACAAGCAGAATCAAGTGGGAAGTTTCTTCTCCAGAAGGAGCCTGAGGCGGGAGGGCAAGCTGGGGTGACCATCTACCAGCACCTGCCCTTCAGGTTCCGGGGCCTCAAGAAATCATCCACTTTCCCAGGGAGGCAAAAAGCAGCCTGACTGGTGCTTTCTGATTTTATTCCATTAATATTTTCCTATCAGAATATAATTTTTCACAGGAATTATATTTCAAGCAACTTCACTGTGGTAAGTGGAAAATGGACATATTTGCTTTTGGCAGTGCTGACTAGATTGCAGATGTATTTTTAATGTCCTACCTTCAGTGCTGGAAGGCAGACAAAGGAGTCAGTCAGCAGTCCCTGGGATTCAGATAGCCTTCCAGCAGCAGTTCCGGAGTTCTGGCTCCTGGGCTCCCTGACCTTCTACTAGATCAGGTTCCATTTACTTGCAGGAGAAACTGAGGTCCTAGGGAGAAAGGGGATCATGCTGAGATTAACTAGGTTACTGTATACACAGCTCTTCGGAGCAAGGGTCTTGGCATTTAAAAAGCACACTGGAAGTAACAGCTAATGCTAATAATGCTAGTACTATTACCATCGTTATCATAGGAGCTGTGCCTTTTTTTAGTAGGTTAAAGTTCTCTCTCTCTCTCTCTCTCTCTGTGTGTGTGTGTGTGTGTGTGTGTGTGTGTGTGTGTCTGCGCGTGCACATGTGTGCGTAAGGTTTAGGTATTTGAGACAGGCTGCCTTTAAACTGATGACAGCCTTCTGTTTCAGCCTTCCAAGTGCTAGGATTACAAGTGTGAGCCACCATGCCTGGCTTGGACTTCTTGTTTTCCAAGATCCCAGTTAGATTTTATGTGACTATTTTTGAATCACCAAAGTGAACTCAGCTTGTCTTGCTTGGTGAAATCCTTTCAGGACAGATTGATCTACCAGAAGAATAAGGCTGGTGGCCAGCAACCCGTGTTTCAAATAAAGATTTTTTCTTCTGCTTTGTTATATAGCTCAGAAACCATAAATTAGACAAGTCCACCTCTAAACACATTCTGTATTTCAACAAGCATCCACTGAGCGAAGGAGGGGGTAGCTGGAGAGAGATGGAAGAAGACATGACAGTCCCTGAACTCAACGGACTGAACATTTTTTTGTGCTTGGACCTAGGCTCATGGTCTCCAGAGTGATTATATCAAAGGGAAAATTCATATAAGGAATAGTTGGGAATGTTTTCAGTGTGCTACACTCAGAATGGGCACCTGGCTCAAGCTGCTGTAATAGATTCAGTAAAAAGAAACCACTGAAGCGGCTCTCAAGTCCGACATTACCCAGATAAGGAGGCAACATCACGGAAAGAAGCTATGAAACCACTCCTAGGCTGATGCCACCAGACCCAGAGAAGTAAAACATAGATGACAACACTGTCTAAGACTCAAGAGTGGGAAAAAAGGTGCCCCATACTACCTTTGATCATGACTGGCTATGGCCATTCATCTAGGCAACATGTGTTTACTGAGTCTCTACTGTGCTTTTGTTTCTTCAAGACAGGGTTTCTCTGGATAACAGCCCCGGCTGTCCTGAAACTCGCTCTGTAGACCAAGCTGGCCTCGAACTCACAGAGATCTGCCTGCCTTTGACTTCCACGTGCTGGAATTAAAGACGTGTACCACCATGCCCAGTGACCCTACTGTATTCTAAGGGATACTCAACAGTCCTTGCTCTTATGGAACATAATTCTGGCAATTGGGCCTGTGTTAAGAGCCAGTCGTGGTGGGCTGCATTAGTTGTGTTGATGGCAGTAGCGTGTAAGTACTCTGGGACAGTGGACCATGAGCAAAAGTGATGTGAGAGATTCTAGTCCAGATTATGCAGGTGGCCTCCTTGTACTTTGTAACACATGCAAGGCATATAGAATGAGCACAATAGTAACACATGTTACTCAAATTCATAAAAATCCTGGATAGTTACAAGGTGAGTCTACCCTGACTGAAAAGGTGGTCATTTGCTACTGGGGCCCGTAAGTACATCAGGTCAGATTGCCCATGAATAATATACCTATTGCAGATATCTAGCTAGCCTTGTCCTCCCACTCACTTTCTCAACAGGCTAATATTTATTCCCATACCGCTGTGCTTATACTCCCTAACGGCTTAACTCCACCCAGCTTCTGATAACTGTTTCATATTTTTGTCCCTTTCTGGTTTATTGACTTTGGATTCTATTTGCTGCTACCTCCACTTACCACCAACCCCACTATGGAACAGTCATCAAGCCACGTTTTTACAAGATAAAAAAAATTTAGAGAGCAGTAAAAGGAGGGGGCAATGGTTTTTTTATCTGAGGAAGTAATACAGATAATAAGGTATGTGGACAAAGATGGAAGTGACAGTGAAATTAATGGAACCAAAATCCAGGAGGACAACAAAGGAGAACAGAGTGTTAAATGGCTCAAGACGAAAAATCTGAGTGATTCCTGTTTGGCTGAGATGAAACCCCTGGCTCCAGCTGTGTGGTACACATACCATCTATAAAGTACAGGATTACAGATAATATTTTTTGAGGTAGGGTCTCCTGTATCCTAGGGTTGCCTCGAACTTTCTATACAGCAAAGGAGGACATTCAGCTTCTGACCCTCATACCTTCATTTAGTAAGTACAATGACTATAGGCATCCGGCACCACAGCCTGTTTATGAGGCACTAGGGGATGAATACAGTGTCTATCCGTTCTTGAACACTGGTGAAGCACTCTGCTGACTGACATACATATCCAGCCCCAAGATAATGTTATTTCTAAAGACAAATGTCCTTCCTCAATTGTAGATTAGCCTGACAAGACTACAGCTCTACCCTTCTGCCCTGACAGGTATGATGAGACAACACTAGCAAGCAGAAAAGACATGGCTACCGATGATTAAAGACAGATTCTAGTGCTAGGATCTGGATTGGAATCTGGAGATAGTGTCTCTCTCTATGAACACAATCTGTCTAAAGTTATATGCTAGCTATTCTAGTTTCATTTCTGTTGCTGTGATAAAATATCTGGGCAAGAAAAACACAGGGGAGAAAGGAGTTTATTTCATTTTACAATTCCAGGTCACAGTTCATCATTGTGGGGAAGTCAAGGTAGGAACTTCTAACAATTTATCATATCAAATCAACAGTCAGAAGCAGAGAGAAACAAATGCTTGATGCTGCTTAGTTGCTTGCTTGCTTGTACTCAGCTGGATTTTTTCACTCTTAAACGTTCAGAACTTTACTTGGCCTAAGGAATTATGGCATCCTCAGTGGGCTGGGTCTTCCTACATCAATTAAGGTAATCAAAACAATCCCCCTACAGACATGTCTATGGGTCAATTTGATACAATCTGTCACTGAGATCCCCTTCCCAGGTGATCCTGGGCTGTGTCAAGTTGACAATTAAGCTAAGTCAACTTTAGGTCAGGTTACACATTCCAGTAATATGGGCAATATGCAATCTTGGTGACTTGACACAAAAAATAACTTTTTCTTTTGTCCAGCTGAAGGACGGTACTAATCAAGACAGGAAAACAAGAAATGTGGGGGGGGGTTGTGAGAACATCAAAAGATATTATTTATATTATTTCCACATACCTAACTTTCCTAGATGGTTAAAATGTTGAGTCATTTGCTTTTACCACTGGTTCTGATCACTCGGGCAATCATCATCATCTATGAATTTATATTTCTGTGTCTCCATACACAGGACAGTTAGAAACATTATATCAAGAATTTTAGGGCAATCAGTCTAATTTGATTTTCTGTCATTTGTAGAACTGTGCCAAATACTCTCCAAGTTATGATAGGTTGAACTCTTTTAAGATGACTATGACATTCCTCCAGCCAGGCTTAATGGTGCACACCTTTAATCCCAACACTTAAGAGGCAGAGACAGGTAGATGGATTTCTGTGAGTTCAAGGCCATCCTGTTCTTATTGGTGAATTCCAGGACATCCATGACTACATAGTGAGACCCTGTCTACAAACAAACAAACAGAAAGACGAATGTGATATTCTTCAAACCAAACCAAACCAAACAAACAAACAACAATGTTTTAATGCAGGCCTTGACAAAGTATGGCCCATAGACCAAGTCACAAATTTTTTAAATAAAGTTTTATTTAAGCCAAACCATGACCTGCCTCCTTTAGCATATGGTCTATGAGTGTTTTCATGCATGAATAATTGTGCATGAGTACAAATAACTGAAACAGCTCCTGTGTGTCAAGTGCTTGATGTGTCATGGCTGTCACATTTATTACTTCACAGAATCCGCATGACCTCTGTGATGTGACAATTATTGGTATTTATTGTGACAGTTAGGGTCTATTTATTTATTTGTTGGTTGGTTGGTTGGTTGGTTTTTCACGACAGGGTTTCTCCGTGTAGCCATGGCTGTCCTGAAACTTGCTTTGTACACCAGGCTGGCCTCTGCCTCCAGAGTGCTGGGATTAAAGGCATGTACTACCACTCACTGCCCAGTGATGGTCAGGCTTTAAATTCTTATGTCATATTCACCCACTTAGATGGGAAAAACTACAACTTAATTTCCAGTGCCCTCTAAGAGAAAACCAGCCATTCCTCCCATTACGATTATAAGTAACAAGTCAAAGGCATATTTGCAATGTCAGAGATTGTATCATCATTTGATATAGGACAGACAGTTATACTGTATATTAACCTTATTACAGTTATCTTACAATAACATTTATGCTCATCATTACTTTGAAATATCAGCAGAGACAAAATAGCCTACTAAATCTTATTTATATAATACAATACTAAAGAAGCATGTATAGCACAAACTCATTTTAAAATGTATCAATAAATTAATTTTATTACAACTAGTTTCCCCTTTGGAACTCAAAGTATTATAATTTTGTTTTTAAAACTATGATTCAGAGAAGGTACTGGGGGTTTCGACAGCCTTGTACAGAAATGTTTAAAAAACTCAGCTAAGCACATTAATTTCCTGAGTATCTCCAATGAGCTTAGGCAACTGATACTATAACAAGCCTTGCTATGTCCCTCTTTACATAGTGGTATGGTTGAGATTCGAACCCAGGAAGTCTTTGACCAAAAATTATGTTCCTTGCTAACATTATATACTTTACTTCTACCGTTGTGAGTGCCATTATCCCTATTTTACAGGCAAGGAAACTGACCTTTATATAAAAGATGAAGTTGAAGGCCATTGTGAGTAGGAAAAGGAATGGACATTTCTTGAGCATTTACTGTGGCAAGCTCTTTGTAGACGTATCTCATTTTATCCCCATAATAGCCCTTAGCTTGACTGATGAGTGAACAGAGACCTAAGGAGGACAATAGCAGACTCTGGATTACTGTTGGGAAGCCTTGGAAGCTTGCAAAGCCTCTCTTTCTCTCAAGTCAACCATGCCACCTAATTAGTATGTAAATTATCTCATGCAGTCCTGAGGTCTTATTTCATTCATGGGTTTTTAAGTGAGGGAAAATATTGCAAGGAAATATTCACGTCCTCATTCCTACCAAGCCAAGAAATTTTTCATCAAAACAGATGGGCCAAATCAGCATGGATTTGCACGGTGCCTTTTGGGGGAAAATGTTGCATGTGAGGTTTAAGTATTTCATAAACCCACATGTAAGAATCAAATTTAAAAATAAAATGGTAGGTTGATATTCATTACTATGATGACTGTTTAAACTGAAAATATAATACTGGCAAAGAATACTTTCAAGCAAGAAAACTGACATCAATACAAAGAATTTTTAAAAAAAGAATTGGAATAAATTATGGTGCAAAGCTGTTTCTAGGGTTTCATATAAATCGTTTAAACAATAGCAACAACATCAAAAAGTATACCCTTGCTCATTTACTTAGCCTGATTCCCTCAGTCAGATGTCAAATCGAGGCAGAGTTTAAAGTTTTGTATCAGTTCTGATTTACAAGTCAAGGATAGCAGCCTGTATAGATGAGAAGTCTTTGGGGGTAATAACAGCTTTGTTGCCATCTGAACAGTTTATACACATAAATCCTAGCACCCTTCAGAAATGGCCTGGACTTTTCCTTGGCAATAATGCTAAAGATTTCTCTAAGAGAATGCAGAAACTTGGTTCTGAGAAAACTGTTGCATTAGCAGCTTGCCTCCTCCTGCTATGAGAGTTTCATTTCTCAAGGCCTCTCAGTGGTCACAAACCATGTTTTTAATGCAACTAAAAGATTCCTTTTCAACGACACTTAATGATGCCAAGTGTGTCATTACTACAAAAACAAACAAATCCTTGTCTTCAGGAAGGAAATCTGGGGCCTCATCATCCAGAATGAACAAATGAAATAGAATGCATTTGAAGAAGCCCTTCAGGGTTCTTTGCGGGTGTTGGGGGAAGGAGCCCTGGATTTGCATTTGGTCAACTCACAACACAGCTATCTTCTCTGAACACAGCTACTTCCTTCGTTTGTTCAGTGGTGCTGCATTTCAGCAGCCTGCCACCATACCAGAGCTAATTCAGCCATTTATTGATTCAGTACCCTGTGCCAGGTCCTGTGGCAAATATGGGTGACTATAATAAACAATGGCTGTGACTGGGACAAATGAAAATAGTTGGCTCCTGGTAATGTGTGAAATGTGTTTATTACACTGTCATGCTCTCTGATGCTCATCTGTTTTATTTCTATTTTGAAGAATGTCAACATTTATTTTTCTGATTACTTAAGCAATCTGTGATTATGTTTGATTAACTAGGAAACACAAGAATATCCAAAAAGAAAAATAAAGACCCACAATCAAGCTCAAATGAGGTGAAGTCGCTTCAGCAAGAATATTTGTTAGATGAGAACTAAGGGGACAAAACGCTATCTGGCTGAAGCACACATGGGTCGGTTCTTCACAACATCCATCCAATGTGTCCCTGCCTTCAACCACTCAATAGCAGCAGATTCTGCGGAAATGCTGGGTATATGAGAAGTAAGTCAGTCATCTTTGCATCCTCAGACCCACGGAATGTGGGATGACGGTAGGGACAGAGCGCAGGGCCAGCTTTGGAGAAGGAGAGGCCCTCAGCATCTTTTCCACAACACTCTAGTAACTAGATGGAGAACATCTTTGTTGTTGCTTGACACCCACCCCCACCCCACCCCCCGCAGCGAGCTTACTCTCCACAAAAAACGGAAACAAATCTCTACTCTTGTCCTTAGGGTTCGAGGGCACTCTCCATCTGGAGGGCCCTTGCTCTAGCTGGAGATTCCTTCATTTCTATGAAAAGTGCCTAATCTAGGGCGGGCAGTCCCTGCAGACCCCCGAGTGGCCCCCTCAGGTCCTTGACCCCTCCCCTGACTCTCTTGCATGCTCACTTGGGATTGGATCAATGCAGCCGAGTGCTCTTTGCTGGGCCTTCATGCCCTGTGATCGCCCAGCCCGGGGCTTTAGGGGCTGAGCATATCAATTCAGGCCCACTGAACTGTATTTCCCCAGCCCGAGCCCGCCCCCAGCCTTTGTGCAGATCTGGCCCGCCCCCTTTGCTCACTCTCCCTTCATGCTTTGTTTGGCAAACACAAAACGCCCGGCCCAGTGGCGGGTCCTTTTCAAGCTTCACAGCCAGCACTTGAAAACGCCCTGTGGCTCAGATACCTGGGAACACCTCCAGGGCCAGGCAGAGTGGACTTCGTGCTGCCCGCTCCCCTGCGGGGCACGCTGGTGGGCCGCTGGGCCAGTGGGCCGGGCGAGATCTTGGTGACCTGCTGGTCAGAGTTGGGGTAGGGTGGCTCAAGCTTCCCCACCGCGTCACTTCAGATGCTCTGGGCATCAGGACTTCTTGCAAGCATCGGCATTCCCTTTGAAAATCCGGGGCACTTCAGGGCCCCTCTTGCTTTGCCTTTGTGTTTTAAATGGCCCAGAAGTTCATTTGACATCAAATTTAGAAGCCTAAGAACTGGCTTGGATGAGGCATCCAGGGGCTCAACCACTGTAGTCCACAGGGACCATAAAGGATTGCAAAAGCTCTGGAATAATAATGATGATGATGGTGGTGGTGATGATGATAATAATAGCAGCAAGATCAGTGGTAACAGCACTCACCGAGTTCCAGAGGTTGTACAAAGTGTTAGGAGCAGATGGCCATTTCAGCAATTAACTACAACTTTTGGGATTGGGGATGGAGACCTCTTCTATTGAAGAGAAAGTTAAAGAGCCAAAGGGCTAGGAAGCTTGCTTGTATCCACTACTGTATATTCCTCCGTTTTGTGCACTATACTCAAATCCCTTGATATCTTTTGTCACCTAGACGGAGTGGTTCCTAACGTCATTCCCTATCATGCTTTGGCCAGCTGTCATACTGAGAAAACTTTTTTAGGCCCCTTACACCATAATTGTGATTAGAGTAGGCACACTTTTTTTTTTGGTGGTTTATGAAGTATTAACACTCAGTTAAGTGACTGGACATATCCTCCATTTGGATTCTCACAGCCATTCTCTGGGATGGAGTCTGCTACCATCTTAATTTTAGAGTGGATAAAATTAAGCAAGTTAAAATATCTTGTTCAAAGACACTATCAAGCCAGGACTTGGCAGAATCAGGACTTGTCTGAGACCAATCCCTGTTCTCTAAATCATTATATGATGTTGCTTTCTATTATTATCAATTATGTTTTAATTCTTCCAGTTCTTCAAAGGATGGATTTTTATGTTATCCAAAAAATTGTCTTTCAAGTTAACTTAATTGATAGTCCCTCACCTTTTTTTTTTTTTTTTTTTTTTTTTTTTTTTTTTTTTTGTTATCTTATATTTCCTTGGGGTTACTTTTTTCTTTAAAAGACTAGATTTGTACTTAGTAATGCTGAAGGGAAATAAGGGGTATAGGACTTTTTCTTTGGGTAGCTTATGAAATGAAGGGATGACATGGAAATCTTAAAAAAAAAAATCACTCTAGTTGCAATGTGGAAAATGCATTAGAGAACCGAGTGAACTCAGGGAAACTAGTAAGCTATTGTAGTTGTCCAAGCTGCCCACGATGGTGTTGTCCAATTGTTTCTTGGACTCAGGTGATTGGCCAATGGTAACATTTTTCTTCAGGATGTTTAGCCCAAGGCTAACCATATAATTTCTCAGATCTTCAATTTTAGCATCCACAAACTGTACCCACTGTCATCAGTCTACCTCCCAAGAGAATCAATCAAGTAACAGCCAAAGAAATTCAAGCCATTGACTTTGCAATTAACAATAATTCAGCTCTACTGATTTTTCAGTACTAATTAAATGATATCTACCACTTTCTATTATCATGTAATGGGTAGGCAGAAGTGTGCCATTTCTCTGATTAATTAAATATAGAATAAATACCTAGATGTGTTATTTTTGTAAAGACTTAAACCATTATAAATAAGACTAAACTGTCCCTTGATTGCTACCCCCAAATCTTAGTCATTTCTGTCTCTTTTTAGAAACATTGTTTAAAGTGTTCAAAACTGGAACTTCAGAAATAGAGGGATAATTTTGACCCCCCCATTTTTAGCTGGACATACATAGAAACCTAATATTGGGACCATATTGGGACCACACGGAAATACTTAAAAGAACAACTCATTGTCTCTGTTGGTGCACTCACTTTGTATTGGATACTTGTGCTGTATCTCATTGTAGCAAAGGTCATTTGGATGCCTCAAGCACCAAATGTGCCCAAATTGTTCATTTTAACAAGAGATTCTTTTCTACAAGAGATTCTCTTCTACATGTATGTTACATATATACCCTCTCCAATTTAAAATCTTTTACTGGCTATCTCTTTTTCAGAATGAAATGTAAATGCCATGAAATGAGATTCAAAGCATTGTCCAACATACATGTGTAAGGTTGAAAGGCCTGTATCTGGATCATTCTAATACCAAACGATTGGCTTTTATTTGTAAGTTCTTTCTTGCATCTATGATTCTCATCACTTTCTGTGTAAGTTGAAGCTGCTCCCTTGTCACTACTCTAGACACCTCAAGAAGTTCCATGACTTTGTAACATTGTCTTTCCTATGCTTTAGAATACTTCCCTCTTTAAATGAAAAATAAATGCATTTCTGCTTTAGACTTTTAATGGTTGTGACAAAATGCCTACCATATGCGACTTAAGAGAAGAAGGACTGATTTGGTTTATGATTCAGAAGTTCAAGTCCATGTGTTTTGGCTCCAGCAATTCTGGGTCATGGTAAGACAGAACATCATGGTTGGGGGAACATGAGGCATTGGCTATTCCTACTTAAGGAAGCAGATGGTGGAAGGGATCAGGAAGCAGCTCTAACCTTCAGATGTCCTACTTCTAGCTGTCTCTTCCCTCATTAAGTTTCTGCTACTTCCCAAAGCAGCGCCATCAAGTGGGGAACAATGATTCATCACATAAAACCTGTGGAGGCCATTTCACATTCAAACCACAGCATGTGCCAATGTCCTCGAGAAGTGACATGTGGTTCCTCCTATACTTAAATGACTTTTTACTTTGTCCTAATTTAACAAATACACATTCAATATATGCCAGCCATTATTTAACCGCAATAAGCCATTGTTCTAAGACCTTTACACATATTGTCATTTATCCTCAAAACAATTCCCAGGAGATTGGCTTCCATTCTCACAATGCCTCATTACCTTGTGAGAAACCTGAAGTAGAGGAGAGGTTAAAAATGTCTTCCATGCCTCTTGATAGGAAGTGATTGACACAGAATACAGATTGAAGAACAGCTTAGATCTAAACCCAATGTTGTGTGATGTTTTCTAGAGAGGCATGGATGAAGACAAGGGCACTAGCCATACACCAAAGAAACTATTTGACTCAAATCTTGTCTAGTGAGCTTTGAGGTTTTTGTGGTCACTTACAAGAACATGGGTGAGTCAGAGACCACTGCCCAAACAAAAAGCCCACCCAGACAGGATAGGTGATGACTCCTAAAACTGCATCCTTGGCGAGCATCTCAGTAGTCTAGAAAAATTTCATCCCAGCAATTCTTACCATTCGTTTAAAAAAAAAAAAAACCCTGAAAAGGAGCCTTGTTGTTCATAGTTCATATATATTTCAAGAGTTTCCTGAGACTTGTAATTTTTCTTACTTCCTGAGCCTTGTGGGTTTTATTTACTTCCTGAGTAGTAACGAGCCACATTCTAGTATGGAACCTTTCAACTCCAAAGAAATAGTTGCACAACACTGAGGCACTCCACATCTGCTATAGCTCCTATTGGTTCCCACCAGCAACTCTGCTGGACTCTACATATGGCTCTGCCCACTGCTGGGATAGATCAGCTGACTGACATGCCAGTCTTCCCCACTAAACGGCATCCTCCATCATATGCAAATCACTGTCTCTGTTTTCCTTAAGTCCTGAGACCTGGGAAGCTCACTAAATAAATTTCGGTTCTGAGGTAAGTGCTTCAGAAGATTCTGAGAATTTCTAGGTGTGAGAGGCAAACAGGTTTCCATAGCAATTAGCTCAAGAACGTGTTCACCCAGGTAAAAGGGTAATAAAAGCTTAAATACAGCTGTGGGTGTAAAGTGATTAGCCTGGCACATGGCAAGTGTGCAGTAAATGTTACTTCGCACTACACTAATAATAACAACAACTCACATTTAACAAGCAATTAGCATGTGCCAAGCATTGGCTATGAGTGGTTTATTTAACTAATTTAATCCTCATGATAACACTGTAAAGTAAGTACTATTGTCCCTACTGTGTTGGTTAGAGTTTAAGTAGTAAACGAGAAACTGCTTTCAACTGTAGACAACTCTGTGGATTCAATACCTTGAAGTAGGGACATAGGTGATGAAAGGCCAAAGAAACCACAGAGGATAAAGAGACAATCTTGATACGGGGCAGTAGGAAGATGCTACCACCGGTGGCCTTGAGGGACAAAGGAAAGGGACAGAGTTACAAAGCCGAGGGGCTGGGATCATCCAGTAGAAGTTGGTACCAAGGCCATCTCTGGGACACTGGAATGAGCTGAAGCCACAGCAGAGAACCTGCACAAAAGGAGATAAACAAGTAGGAGACAGATTCCCTGAGCCATGGGCCAGAAAAGTGCTAGGCGAAATGGGATATTTTGGTTCCCTAGATGACAGACACAAGAAAAAAAAATCCCTGATTTCTCTTCTTCTGTTTCTCCCATCGATAGCAAGTGCCTCCCAATACAAAAATCTCATAGCAACTCACCTGGAGAACTAGCCTTCATGGGTCAGACTCCCTACCCTATAGAGCATCAATTTTCAACCTGTGGATTGCAACCCCTTTGGGGGTCCTGCATCAGATACCATGCATGTATGGTATTTACATTATGACTCATGACAGTAGCAAAATTAGTTGTGAAGTAGCAATGATAGTTTTATGGATGGGGGTCACCACAATATGAGTACCTGTATTAAAGCGTCACAGCATTAGGAAGGTTGAGAACCCTGCTCTAGAGAATGCTAGGAATAAATGTGAATGCCTACAGGCTTTTCTTGGCTGGACACCACATTTCGGGCAAAGAAATTTATATCTACACAAAAGGCAAGAAACTATTTTACAGTCTGGCTCTTTGAGTAGCCCACATCTATATGGTTGAATGCAGGCAATCAGGATCTAGTTTGGCTATCTGGGGCCATTTTCCCCCAAGGGGTTGTGGTCCCTCTATAACTATGGGACCTATCACTGAAGCTTCTCTCACAACTTAGTGCTATTTCCTAGTCTGGAGACAGGTCCTGCTTCACTTTCTTAGACAATGATCTGTACCTGGGGTTGCTGGGATGGAGGGTGGCATTGTGTTTGAGTCTGTGCTAAAGTAAATCATTCACACCTTGCTGATAGAGTTAGATTGCCCCAAAATTGTTTTAATGAAGCTACCAGTGCATCAATTTACATGCTTAAGGAAGCTCTTATCCTAGACTAACAATAAATATCACAGGGATTAATAAGAATCTGGGAAGGGGTCGGCTGATGGATATTTATTCAGGGAGAAATCACTCACACCAGAAACAGATGACCGCCCGCAGGTTCCCATCCCAAGGATGCCTCCTGATGCTCTCTGTCTCCCACCAGGAAGTAAGAGAGAGAGCTGGGGTCCAAGACCGCAGACCTAGTTCCCCTTGGTCACACCCGCACCTGTTCGCACACCCCCAATGGGAGTGGTCAGTGCAACAGGTGTGGGTGGGATGGATACCTCACTACATAACAACAAATAGCTCTGGGGCCCAGCGTCAAACTTTAGGCCACACTTCCATTGGCTTCACTTTGAAGAAACTTTAATTTAAAGCAAAGATGACAAAGCAGTGGATCAAGCCTTTTCTGTCCCTACCTGTATGGGTAAGTCACTTAACTTGTGAGCTCACTGCTAAGTCAACATTAACCCAAGCTGCCCTGCCAATTACAGAGTTAGGCACTTGCTCCTATGTTCCTGAAGGCTGTTTCTGTTACTACAGGGACACCAAGAAGCTGAAATTATTCCCAGAACTAATGGGGGATGTCCTTCTGTATGCTATGGATATATGTTTCTTTTATAGGTTGATGAATAAAGCTGTTTCTTTCAGCCAATGGAAGGCAGGATTTAGACAGGCAGAAAATCAAAACAGGGAGAGAGAAAGGTAGTAGGAGGAGTCAAGAAGTTGCCATGAAGCTGTGGAGGAAGCAAGATATCCAGACATCACCTGTAAATCAAGACCACGTGGAGATACGCATATTAATGCAAATGGTAATAATTAAGAGAGAGCTAGCCAGTGAGAAGCCTGAGCCATCAGCCAAACCGTTTATAATTAATACAAGTCTCTCTGTGTGAATTTGGAATTGACTGGCTGTGGGACCAGGTGGGACAGAAACTTCCATCTACACAGAATGGTTGATGCAAAACCGCAGGCACTGCTCTCATAACAGCATGTGCATGTGTACTGGAGAACGGGTGGTAGGTAGAGTGCAGAACATGGAGACGAAATGAGTAGAGGAAAGTAGAGTGATGTGACCAGGAAGAGCTGCTCCTGGGAAAGGCCAAGCAGCTAGCAAAAGCAATGAATGTGAGGGGACACGTCTGTAGATACTTTAGAAGAGTTCACATGGGTCAGCATGTTAAAGCATGATGCTAACAGTGGATGTCCTTTGTAAGCTGCACTGTATCAGTCTGAAGATTCTTTATATGTGGTGGGAAGGCTGTGCCAGCTAGATCCTAGATATGACACAGGATCAGGAGACAAATGGCATACCCTCTTAAAAAGTGGGCAGCACTACCTTGGTCTGGCCCATAGCCCTCACCTCCATCAGGGGACGAGGAGTATGTGTGAGGATTGGTGCCACTCATGTGCACCTGTGTGTCCATTCACAACAGCTGGGCCACCTCTTTAAGGGCAGCCTTGTGTTCTTCTGGTTAGAGGCCAATTCTTGCCCCCACTCCCTCCCAAACACCCAGCTGCTGCCCTGGGAAGGGACTCAGGTCATTAGTGAGGACAGAGGGAGACAAAGGGGACCCTTTTGTGTCTCTAGATCCTGCAGCCCCTAGCCGTTCCTATGGGCACACAGATGTCTGCAGGCTCTGCGAATGTTGTCTGATAGCCAAGAAGGGCAGTGGGCCAGGTCAGGGAACTGGGACTACAGCCAGCACTGCCTGCCCTGGATTACTGCCCAGTCTGGGTCTTTCCTGCCAAAATCCATGCCAAGGGAATGTCCAGTGGCAGATCCCAGCATCCCAAGCTCTTTGGGGAAGGATATCTTCTTGAGAAATTAAGAAAAAGAAAACAAAATCAAAACAAACAACAACAACAACAACACAGCTTTCTGTGGTTGTGAAAGGGCCCTCGTCTGTCACATTAAGATCAGGTGCTAGAAGCTGGCACCTGGAAGCTACAGCTTGAGATGTATGTACTTGGGTAACCCACAGACCATCCGGGGGTGAAGAAAACACTTGGAAAACACAGGATCCTGGTGGTCCTGTTGCTCAGATAGATTTTCCTCATTTGGTGAGATTGAATGAAAGTTAAACTTCAAGTAGAACTTGCAAGCCTTGTCTCCATTTTTCTTTAGTCCTTCTGATCTTACGTTGGTCCCATCATCTCATGTTTCTTCTTTTCCATCTTCTCCTACGTGATGACTAGTGTTCTGCAACTCTGTATATTCTCCTCTCTTTCCTCACACCTACACTCTTCTCTCACACTTGTGTCTTTCCCTTGGCATTTGCCTTGTTTCAGAATGCTGTCCCATAAACAAATAAGACCACCAAAACCAAACAAAAACCCTACCTTACTGACTAGGATCTTTAGGGGAGCCTGTGATAGTTAAAGCTCCAGCTTCCCAGGCTTCTTCATACCTGGCACACTTACCCAGAGAAAATAGCAAGGGCAGGTGTGAGTCTTCATCTTCCAAAGAAACTAAAAGCTCTATGAAACTGGGTTATATTTCATTATGTTTCTGGACCCCTTTCAGAACCCAAGTACAGAGCTGTAGTCTTACTAGATGACCAGGGACTGATTACTAATGGAGTGTTATGGACTGGAGCTGAGTAACCACAGCATCAGCATGGCTTCATCTATGAACACAACTTTTGAGTTACCACAGCATATGGGAAAGAGTATTAGCTATATTTGGTTTTGTGTCACCTTTCAAGAATAGTAATTTCCGTGGAGCATTGTATAGTCACTTAGCATTATCCTATGTATATGTGCTAAAGTAAATACATTCCTAGCTCAGAGCTTGATTGGATGTTTTGTTGTTGTTGATGTTGTTGTTTGAGACTGGGTTTCTCTGTGTAACAACCCTTCCTGTCCTGGAATTAGCTCTTGTAGATCAGGCTGGCCTTGAACTAGCAGATATCCGCTTGCCCCTGCCTCCTTAGGGCTGGGATTTAAGGTGTGCACCACCATCGCCCACCTTTGATTGGATGATTGGATGTTTAAATGTTGATTTCTGATTCTGTCAATTAAAACCTTTCCTAAGGTATCCACAGAGCTAGTGGAAGAAATGGACCGAAAAGGTAGGTTTAGGATAAGATTGTAAAAGGAACTGCTTTGGGTTCAGTCTGAGGAGATGGGACTTCAAAGGCCCTAGAACTTACAATGGAAGCCCCAAGGGTTCACTCTCCTGGCCTTTTCTACATAGGATCTGGTGATAGGATCTTTTCTCTAGATGCTAATTACTGTTTTCAAACCATTACTCTTCTCCACTGTCATTTTAATTTCATCAGGAAACCTCTTGGCCACTCCCCAACATTCGCTATAGAACAAGATCCCTAACTCTTGTTTTTGTTTTTCCTACCTCACATTTAGACTGACAAGCAACATTAAATTGAAAATAGTTGCTGACATCTGTAATCCCTACACTCTTGCTACAGCAGGATGATTAGGAGTTCCAGGCCAGCCTGAATTATGTAGTGAGTTAGAGACCAGATCTGGTTTCAAAAAGAAAGAAAAAATTAAGAAAGATGATAGGTAGATTAATGATCGAAAAATATTTTAAAATTAAGATGGTGAGTGTAACACTGAAGGTCAAAATCCACACAATACCCTTACTCATAGCTATGTATTATATTGTAGAAAGAATTAGCTCCACAAATCCAAATCTACAGGATGCTCTATGATCATAATTTCTTTTCCTTTCCACTTTCTCACTCCATTAGTGACTCATATAAACCTTTTCCCTTTTACTCTTCTTTTTCACAGTCAGCTCCACCTCTTCTATAGCAATTCAGCCTTTGATCAACATCTTAAACTTCTCAGTGAATCTTCTTGGTACAACATAACTTCGTATTGATCTAACCTTTAACTGTATATTAAGTGAAAACCACCATACACAGTTTTGGGCTGCTATAGATCCACACAGTTCAAGCCTTACCATTGCTCTAAAGTCCTTCTATGAATCTCTTAACCCATTCTTACTTCCCACAAAAGACAGTTCAAGCTGCATCTCACATTTTGCAGAATTTTGCAACCCTAAGGTACAGCTTCCTCATTTCTCTGTCTTCCCATTCCCTATCATAGATTTATGACCACCCATACCATGTCTTATTTTCTCTAGAGAACCTTGTGCCCAACATTCCCTTTCTGCTTTATGACTGTATTTATTTCCTTTCTTGAAACTTCAACCCTTCCCTGTATATAACAGAAATATTTTAAATATTTCCTGTGTCAAAAGCATAGTTTATTTCTCTCTCTCTCTCTCTCTCTCTCTCTCTCTCTCTCTCTCTCTCTCTCTCCTTTATCTCTTTCCCTTATAACACTGTTTCCTTTCAATTTTTGAAATAGGGCTTCATATAACCCAGGGTGGCTTCAAACTCACTAGATAGTCGAGAGTCATCTTGAGCTCCTGATTTTCCCACTTCCACCTCCCAAGTAATGGGATGGCAAATGTGCACTACAAAGACCTCTGTCCCTAATAATGGATTTGTAGCAAATTTCATGTGTTTTAGAATTTGTACACTGACTAGTTTGGTTACTTTGGAAAGTCTGCAAATATGTGTGATGGTAAGTTGTGTCAACTTGACACAACCTAGAATAGACTTGGTGAGGAACTGTCCAGATAAATTTGATCCATGGGCATGTATGGATTATAGGTTAATTGATGTGGGAAGACCCAGCCCATTGAGGGCATCAGGATCCTCAAAGAAGGGGCTCCTGGACTGCATTAGTGTAGAGAAAGGACTTAGCACAAGTGAACATGTGTGCATTAATTTCTGTCTGCTCTTGATTGTGGATGTGAGGTGACTAGCTTCTTGGGGTTCCTGCCCACATGTCTCCAAAGTCATGGACAGTAACCCAGAACTGTAAACTGAATAAACCTCTCCCTTAAACTGCTTTTGGTCAAGATATTTTGTTATAGCACTAGAAATGAAACTAGGACAGAGATTGATAAAAAGGAGTGGCATTATTGACTTGATACACCTGATTACGTGGCATTTATGCCTTGGATTGTTTATGTATGAAGAACATGGAAACATTAGGTATGGTGGCTGAAATGCTGTTGAACACTACATGAAGAAGGTCTTTGCTAGGGTTTGCATTGCTTTCATAAAAGACCATTACAAAAAGCAACTAGGTGAGGGCTTATTTATGTTTGCACATCCTGATCACAGTCCTTCATTAAGGGAAATCAGGGTAAGAACCTGGAGGCAGGGACTCAAGCAGAAACAATGGAAGAATGGTGCTTACTGGCTTGCTTAGCCTGCTTTTTTAATTGCACCCAGGATGACCAATCCAGAGATGGCTCCACCCACAGTAAGCTGGGCCTTTGCATACTCATCATCAAATAGAAAATATTCCACAGGTTTATCCACAGGCAAGTCCGCTGGAAGCATTTTCTCAATTGAAGATCCCTCTTTCAAAATGACTCTAGCTTATGCAAGTTGACACAAAACTAGGCAGCCCACAGAAATTAGTGGGCTGTTTTGGTGGGAGATTGGAAGATAATAATGCTGAGAGAAATGTGGACAGCTGAGATCCAACTTACAGGGTTTAGAGAGAAACAAAGAGTCTATTTTGATCAGGGAGAAAAGTTATTTGTGTGATATTTTGAATAAGAATTTGTGTGTAAGGATAAGCCTGGGACTAAGAAGCATCTGTTGTTAAAGAGCTCATCACAATTGAAGTAAAACTTATTTGCTTCAGTGGTACAACAATAAAGTGTTTCTTCAGGGTCCATACACAGAAGCTAATACAGCTATGGTCCAATGGGGTCATGCCATAGACCTCTCAATTTAACAGCAGAATTAGCAATATGAACTAAATATTGCTATGGAATAATCCTTCTGTACACCGTGAATATATATTACTCTCATTAGTTAATAAAGATCCGACTGGCCAGTAGCCGGGCAGGAATTATTTATTTTTATTTTTTATTCATTCATTTATTTATTTTATAACCAAGTCCATTTAAATGAAAACCAACATTTATAGACAATATTTGGGAATTTGGGTGTTGTTCTTTCCAAACTACTTCCTGCTGGTAAGGGGCGCTGTCTTGGGGGATTCTAAGAAGATGCAGAAATCCTTGCTGTAGTCTGCAAGGCTGCTTTGTCCAGCTGTTTTGAACGTAGGATCACCTGGTACTTTGTTTCAGGAGGTCTGGCTTGATCAAACCACATTAGTCTGTAAGGAATCCACATCTTTTCATTTTCTGTGGAAACAAAAATAGAAATCCTTTTCCCCAGTAACTTCTCCTTGAACTTAAATTTTGGAGTCAAAGCATTTTTTTTTTTTTTTTAATTTAGCCGGGCAGGAATTATAGGAAGGACAACCAAACTAAGAATGCTGGGAGGAAGAAAGGCAGAGTCAGTGGAGTAGCCAGGAGGCACAGAGGGAGCAAGTCATGCTGGAGGACAGGTAAAGCCACAAGCCACGAGGTAATACATAGATTAATGAAAAAATGCAAGATTGAGGAAGTCATGGAGAACAACTGAGGCCAGGAATTGTGTGGCAGGGTAGGAGTCCCTATTTCTTGCACAGAGGCCCCAAGGAGCTATTGCATGAAACTGTGAAAGTATAGTCTCAGTTGCATTGAAGACCTTAGGATACT